>NW_028241618.1:0-1000 GCF_964263255.1 Lissotriton vulgaris
TATATATATGTATATGTATATATATATTCACAGAAAAAACCATAGGTTATAGACCATATATAGTTAGGAATTTGCATTTACAAAACCTTGAAAATTCACTGAAAAAACCATAGGTTATAGACCATATATAGTTAGGGATTAGCATTTACAAAACCTTATTTTATTTGCACAAAACCATTGAAATTCCATATATAGTTAGTTGCACTAACTATATATCGCGCACCCGCAATCCACTGCTGATGATGTTACATATTACATCATTCATGACCTGGTCAGTGACATCACTGATGACATCACTGATGACATCTCAAATGACATCACTGATGACATCTCAAATGACATCACTGATGACATCACTGATGACATCTCATTTGACATTACTGATCACATCACTGATGATATCATTCATGTGATAATACGATGAACCTCTTCAGACTCTAATATAACCTTAGATACAATCAGTGTAAACAGACACTCACAGACTGTCACTCATCCATGGAGTTACTCACACACCTAGTCAGTCATGCAAAGAATCAATCACACCTCCATTTCCTCAACTATACAGTTATACAAACTTTACTTATTCAAACATATACTAACATATATTTACTCTCTTATACAATCCCTGATACAAGTTCACAATGATCCATACAGCCACTCACACATTCACTGGCTCTTATGCACAGTTATTTATATATGTCAACTCTCACATGTACTGTGTTTTACATATGTACTTACTTTGACATGTAGCGCTGAGATATCCATTCACTCACCAATACACTCATGCACACAGTCAACCGCCCATACAGCTGTTTCCACATGCACTTTTGGACCCATACATCTAGTGAATCAACTGCTCACACATCAATGCACAGAGTCATACACCTCCCAGCCCCCCACACACACACTCAGTCTCCCATACAAATACTTGGGCAACCAATCAATAACCCATATAGTTACTCATATAGCTACTTATCAACACATGCAACAGTTTACAGAA
>NW_028241619.1:0-84892 GCF_964263255.1 Lissotriton vulgaris
ACCAATAACCAAATTTGAGGAGGGTCAAGGGAATATATTTAACGACCTATCATTTCATTTCCTACATCATAAACTAAACCTAAACACATATGGAAATGATCGGTCTTCTATGTGTTGCTGCACTAGAAACTGAGGAAACTGGACTATGTAAATAGTGAAGGAGTTACAGCTGGCTGAGATATTCCCATCAGACCACCCTTCTGGCGGAATTTCATAATATGGGATGTTTGTTAATGCATCCAACCAGCCGCCCAAACCATCGGATGATGGTGCGGATATGGATGTAGGATCAAAAAACTCTAGCCAGACTGTTACTCAAAGGGTAGTGCCCTGGGTGTGTGGTGCAGTGCTGTGGTGAAAAATTAAAATTAACGACTTAGACAGAAAATATATTTAATGGGAAGTGTCTAAGTGTTAAACTTAAAACCACGCATCGTAGCTTGAATTTATTACTACACTATGGCGCTGTGCAGGAGGTCAACATGTTTCAGCCAAACTGGATTCTATCCGGCTTTCGTCAGGACCTAGATGGGTAAGCTACTGCAACAATATAAACGTGAGTGCAAAAACAATTAATAAATAATAGAAGTACATATATCTACCAGGAACTTGGAGCCCCAATGTTCACAAGGGAGATGTACATTATTTCTTAATCCTATTGAAAAAACAATAACAAACACACATTCACATATATATCCAAATATTCACAAGAGACTGTACAGACAACACACAAAGCATAAGAAATTTGTACTTAGCTTATTACTGAGTATACTCACTCTTACACAGAACAACTTTAACAAATGATCTATCTGTGTGTACTCACCGCGCTTTGCGTGGGAGATGACCTCACCTCGCCCGGCAACCGCTTGGGAAATATGAGGCCCCGCTCTAAGGTTCAAAGGGAAGAGAGGGCATAAATCTCAAAGTTATATGCCCTAGCTATTAGCTATATCATCCTATCACTAACTTTCCTAATGTGGACAGAGTCAATCTGAACCACAGCAACAAACAAAGGAGAAGCACACTGATTACTCTGTGTTGTAAAGAGTAGATAGTTATAAATTGGGAGTTTTTTCGGAAAATACCCAGTACCAATCCGGAGGAGTCCTTACCTGTCCGTCGGTACCTCTCTCTGTCATCCGAGAGGGAGTGGAGGTACCGACTTGGACCGGACTCCTCCCTTTTATACTAATGGTAATTGAATATTTAGTTAGTTAAGCTCCGTATTGCCCCCCAAAACTGAAGGTGATTGCAAAGCGCTGGTACTATTGCGCATGTGTGCAGTCCCCTCGGAGCTCAACTATCAAGTAATGGGCTTGCGCGTTAGGAAATGATGGCACAGCCTTCGCGCTAGCCCTTAACGCATGCGCAGTAAGGAGTAAGGCGTCACACTTCAGAAGAAGAGCGTACGCTAGCTTTTGACGCATGCGCATGGGTGATTCCCTCGTCCGGTGTATAATGGGACTGCTAGTCTCTTTTACATGGGTATACTGTACGAGACGAGGTTCTTGTATCCCGCAGTGGTTGATAAAAAGGGGGAGGAGGAAGACTGGCAGAGGGTAGCAGCATATGAGATTCGCTGTGAAGTCATAGGAAGTAAAACGTGGACATCCAGATAATCAACAGGATGAAAAAGTGTGCAACCATAATGCAGTAAAGTACTTGTCTCACGCGCAGTCACGATATTTGTTCAGTTAAGAAGACAAACACCTGATAATACGAACAAAAAGTTTTTGGGAAACGAAAGATAAAATAGAACTTGCTCATGTGTCTGCATAGAGTAACTAAACATTTTTCATGTTTATACATTTTATGCAGAAACACAAGTAAATGACAAAGAAAACCCAGGGTCTCAGATGATATTCATAAAAAGATATAAAAAAGGGTTATCACATTCAGTTGGCAGGGAATTCTGTCGAGACAGATCTCTAGTTTGGAGTATTCACACCCCTCCCGAATCTATATAGAGACAGAGCGATAAGTGGATATGAAGCAAAATTTGCTCATATAGAAATCCACGGAATCGAATCATTTAATCCTCTACTGTCGCTGCGGAGCTTAAATATCCATGTTTGCTCCTTGATGAATAAAAATTTAGATTTGTCACTGATATGGGGTGGAATGTACGGATGTTCTAGGATCACCCACTTTAAGTCCTCGGCTTGATGCTTCATTGATAAGAAATGGTTGGTGAGACAAGTAGACTGTTTGTGGCAACGGATTGTGCTTTTGTGTTCGCTAATGCGAACCTTCATTTTCCGTGTGGTGTGGCCAATGTACCTAAGTGAACACGGACAGGTAATCATGTATATAACCCCGTCAGTATTGCAGTTGGTATGGTTACGGAGTAACCAAGGGTTCCCTGTGCCTATGTCAACTTGGTCTGTTTTGTATGTCTGGTGACATGCGCTACAGGATCCACATGGAAAATGGCCACGTACAGGTTGCATGTTCCACAGTGTATTAGATGTTTCTGTCATTTTAAGTCTGGGTCTTGTGTGGACTAGACTATCTTTAAGACTACGTGCCTTTTTGAAAGAGAACAAGGGTAGAGAAATGTGGGTTTGGGCTATATTCAGAATATCCCAATGTTTCCGCAGGATCACTGAAATAATATCGAGAGCCAAAATGTCGACCTGCAAGAATATCGTTGAGAAAATATCGACTGACAAAATATCGAGTTTCTATCTACAAACAGGTAAGTACAAAAATATTGAGTTAAAATTATCGTTTACAAAAATATAGTCTTAAAAAATATCGACTTTACTAAACACAATGTTAAATTAAATTAATATTAAAAACTAAGTACTAAAATATACTTAAATATACTTAAATTAACTTATAATAATTAAATATTTAATGAAAGTAAAAAAATAAAAACATTTAATTCATATTTCTTAAAACATATATATATAGTAACAAAATATAATTAAATAATAGCCAATAATATTAACGTACAATAACAAAAGAGTAAAAATTACTATTCCCACTCCAGTGGGTGCAACATTAGGGAAAGCGTTGGATAGCGTAGGTGTTAAAATTACTATTCCCACTCCAAAGAGTGCAACAGTAGGGAAAGTGTTGGATAGCGTAGGGGTTAAAATTACTATTCCCACCCCAGTGGGTGCAACAGTAGGAAAAACGTTGGATAGCATAGAGGTTAAAATTACTATTTCCACTCCAGTGGGTGCAACAGTAGGGAAAGCGTTGGATAGCGTAGGGGTAAAAATTACTATTCCCACTCCAGTGGGTGCAACAGTAGGGAAAGCGTTGGATAGCGTAGGGGTTAAAATTACTATTCCCACTCCAGTGCGTGCAACAGTAGGAAAAGCGTTGGATAGGGTAGGGGTAAAAATTACTATTCCCACTCCAAAGAGTGCAACAGTAGGGAAAGTGTTGGATAGAGTTGGGGTTAAAATTAATATTCCCACTCCAGTGGGTGCAACAGTAGGGAAAGCGTTGGATAGCGTAGCAGTTATAATTACTATTCCCACTCCAAAGAGTGCAACAGTAGGGACAGCGTTGGATAGCGTAGGGGTTAAAATTACTATTCCCACTTCAGTGGGTGCAACAGTAGGGAAAGTGTTGGATAGCGTAGGGGTTAAAATTACTATTCCCACTCCAGTGAGTGCAACAGTAGGGAAAGCGTTGGATAGCGTAGCGGTTAAAATTACTATTCCCATTCTAAAGAGTGCAAAAGTAGGGAAAGGGTTGAATAGCGTAGGGGTTAAAATTACTATTACCACTCCAGTGGGTGCAACAGTGGGGAAAGTGTTGGATAGCGTAGGGGTTAAAATGACTATTCCCACTCCAGTGAGTGCAACAGTAGAGAAAGCGTTGGATAGCGTAGTGGTAAAAATTACTATTCCCACTCCAGTGGCTTCAACAGTAGGGAAAACGTTGGATAGCGTAGGGGATAAAATTACTATTCCCACTCCACTGGGTGCAACAGTAGGGAAAGCGTTGGATAGCGTAGGGTTAAAAATTACTATTCCCACTCCAAAGAGTGCAACAGTAGGGAAAGCGTTGGATAGCGTAGGGGTTAAAATTACTATTCCCACTCCAAAGAGTGCAACAGTAGGGAAAGCGTTGGATAGTGTAGGGGTTAAAATTACTATTCCCACTCCAAAGAGTGCAACAGTAGGGAAAGCGTTGGATAGCATAGGGGTTAAAATTACTATTCCCACTCCAGAGAATACAACATTAGAGAAAGTAAGTATTTCATATATTATTCAAATATCTCAAAATGAATATCTATTAATAATTAATTTAAAAAAAAATAACTAACAATAATTATTTCAATTAATCACCGATTAATAAAAATTAATTAAACATTAACAAATAATTATTTTATCATTTTAAATATTTTACAATTATTTCCAAATAAATACATTTTAATTAGTTTTATTATTTAATTAATTCTTAATAAATTACTTTCCACCCTATGCACTATAAACCCACAACACGCTACAGAAATTAAATTAGTAACATTTACATAATTACCAATCAATTATTATAAATTAGTTAACAATTTTTATTACATTAATTAACAAATATAAATTAATTAACTATTAATTACTATTTACTATCAATAAATAAATTTACATATTTAATTAATTATAATAAAATTACTTCCCACCCTATTCCCCTATAAACCCACAACCTGCTACAGAATTAAATTAGTTAAATTTTCATAATTAATAAGTAATCAATTAATAATAATTATTTTCCAATTACAATTAAATTATTTAACACATATAAATTATTTAACAATTAATTACAAATTACTATCAATAATTAAATTTACATATTTAATTACTTATAATTAAATTACTTCCCACCCTATTCCCCTATAAACCCACAACCTGCTACAGAATTAAATTACGCAATAATTATAAAAACAAAATATATTAAATATAATTATTTATAACATAAATACACACTTTTCACACATATTATAACTTAAAAATACACTATAAAAAATTATTTAATAATAAAAAATCGATATTTTTAACTATCTATATTATATACTTTGATATTTTAACTATCTGTATTTTTAACAGTCGATATTACTTCACT
Organism: Lissotriton vulgaris; assembly: GCF_964263255.1. NCBI lineage: Eukaryota > Metazoa > Chordata > Amphibia > Caudata > Salamandridae > Lissotriton > Lissotriton vulgaris. The sequence goes on from NW_028241619.1 coordinate 5,080, forward strand.
TACCTTAAAAACAATATTTTTGTAGTCTATATTCTGTCCTGTCGATAATTTGTCCAGTCTATATTAAAAACACAATATTATGTCCAATCGATATTTTGGACTCGATATTATGTCTGTGCACCGTTTCCGCACTGTCTTTTGGATTGTGTTTGAAAAGACACTGAAAGTGCTAACAAAAGTGAGCCTATCTAAGGGTTCCTTTTCAGGTCTTTTCTCCAGAAGAGCCTCCCTGTTATTATTGGAGGCCCTTTTCCACTCTTTTCGTACCAGATGGCGTGGGTACTGCTGATCCTCTAGTTGTTTGGACAGGATGTGGGCATGTTTGTCAAAGAGAGGTCTAGATGAACAGTTTCTACGAATTCTCATAAACTGTCCTACTGGGAGGTTCTCTCGTAAGGCCTCTGGATGATGACTAGAAAAGGCCAACAGAGAATTCCTTGACATAGGTTTTTTATAAAGTTCACATTCAAGTGTACCATCTTTAGGAAAAATGAGAATGTCCAAAAATGGCAACTGCACCCGGCTGACCTCGACAGTGAATTTGAGATATTGATTTTGGTGATTCAACCAATCATGAAAAGATTTCACCTCCGATGGTGTACCTCGCCAAACCACGAGGATGTCGTCAATATATCTCTTCCATAGCACCACCTGATGGAAGAAGGGGTTGCTATGGACGAGAACATGATTCTGTTCAAACAAGTGAACGTAAAGGTTGGCGAGGCTGGGGGCAAAAATACTCCCCATAGATGTTCCTGAGGTCTGAAGATAGATCTGATCTTCAAATTTGAAATAGTTTTCCATCATTGCCAGTCTGGCACACTCCATAATGAAATTCACTGGAGTAATGCTTTGTAGATCACGTGTGGCAAGAAGGGTTCTAATGGCTTCCAAGGTTTCCTCCTGCGGTATGCAGGTATACAAGGACTCCACGTCGAAACTGACCAATAGGTCAGTCCTGACGTCAAATTCCACCTCCGGTAAGAGTCTTAGGACATCTGCCGTATCCTGTAAATATGTCGGCATCTCTTTTACAAGAGGCCTCAAGAAAAAGTCCACAAAGGTGGATAGGGGCTCCAATAAGGAGCCAATACCCAAAATAATCGGGCGTCCTGGGGGAGGGCGAGTGGGTTTGTGGATTTATGGCAAACAGTAAAACCCAGGCATAACAGGTCTGTTAATGACCAAAAATTTTGCTTCTTGGGGTGTAATCCACCCTTCCAAGTTCGCTTCCTCTACTAAGGTCTTAATCTCTGTGAGGAGGCGAGGGGTGGGGTCACTGGCCAGACGTTGGTAAGAGTTGGTATTGTCCAATTGTCTTTGGCACTCTTGGCGATAGGTGGCCATGTCCAAAACAACAATGGCACCAACCTTGTCGGCCGCTTTTATAATGATGGACTGATCAGTGGATAGGTGGGCCAGAGCAATTTTTTCTTTGGTAGTAAGATTTTGAAAATTGCGTCGGTCCTTGTCAAATAGGGTCATTACATCATGGGTCACTGCTTGTTCGAACGTTGTGACTTTGGAAGGGACTTGATGTCCTAATGGGGTGAAAGTAGACTTAGGGCGTAGCCCTGTGTTTGTCAACTGATCATGTACCTCTGTAGGCGAAACATTCTCCTGTGTGTTAAAGAAGAAATGTAGGCAAACTTTCCTAAAGAATCTTTCCAGTTCACAACGGGTCTCGAAGGGATCCCCCTTATTTGTGGGTACAAACCCCAAACCTTTTCTCAATACTGATTGTTCATCTACTGACAGTTCCCGTGAACTAAGGTTCACTATTAGGTTCCTGTTGTGGTCGATGTTGCCTGAGCTACCCTCCGACTCCTGGTGTTGGGTTAGGTCTGTTCTGCTTCCCATGGAACGTTCTGTTGTCCTCTTCTTCTTCCGTAGTTGCGGCCCCGGCCATGTCCTAAAAAAGACGGGTCGTGGAAAAATTGGGGATGTGGAGGGAATGCCTGCATATGTTGTACAAAGGGTGGCTGAAAACCCCAGGGCCCTGGTGGCCACCATTGGCCTTGGTTCAGATTAAACCCATGTGTACCTCTTCTTTTATTGAAGCTCCGCTGTTGTCCACCTCTTTTGATTTGTGAAATTCCTGCGCCGGAGTTATCAGAATCTGAATCATGTTCAGACCCAGATGAGGAATAATTGGAGCCATAGCGCCTGCCCCTGTTATTAAAGTCTAGGGCCACCCAATCATCACTGGTATAAGGGAAGATTTTTGTCATTGAAAAACGTGCTAAATCCATCTTACATTTCTCTAGTTTTGAAAAGAGAATGTTATCATTGTAATCTTTGTTGATCTTGTTGGTCTCATCTAGTTGTTTTTTAAAAATAGTGCTCGAAACAAGCCCTATTTTTAAAAAACAACTAGATGAGACCAACAAGATCAACAAAGATTACAATGATAACATTCTCTTTTCAAAACTAGAGAATCCTAATGAATTGAATGACAGGGAAGATCTCTATATCTGTATTTAGGATTCTCCAGGATCACATAGCCTGTCTGGTTAGATGCACACAACTGAATGGTTTTAGTTAGTTTTAATACAAAACTGTGGCTGAATGGTATCAAGAAATTTATGTAAAATATGTTTTTAATGGACTTTCTACACACGCTTTTATCCTAGATACAACATACTGTACAAAAAGACAAAACCAACTCTTTTTTAAAATCTGTTTTCGTGTCACAGATTTGCTGCTATATATATACAGGCTGTTTTAAAATTGGTAGAATATTTATTAATTTATTTATTTGTTCCATTGGCGTAATTTGCACAGTATTTCTTCAATGTTTACATCTTGTTACCATGCACTGTCACTTTAAAACTCTGCCTACTGGCTTGCAGTATGTCATGTGATCAAGCCTCTTCTTGAGGTGAAACGCGTCATGGCGGACGCACCAGCACAAATTTAATAAAAAGCACTTTTGCACCAGCAATTGATGGGTCTACTCTTCGTCATTTGGACAATCGGCAGCGCCAGCTTGCAGTGTGGCGATTTTTCGGATATATAGATATATATATATATATATATGTATATATATATATATATATATGCTCCTCCAACCGGTTTACCGTGCAACAAAGTGTCCAATGCACGTTCCCCAGTACGCAGACAGCCAAATCAATAGTCCAAAGCCAGTCTTCAAGATGTTCTTATTTTATTTTTTCAGCATAAAGTGCAGGGTGCAAAAAGAACGTCGAACAGACGCGTTTCGGGCGTAAACGCCCTTGCTCACTGTTGGCGGTAATGAGACTGGCTTACACTTAAATAGTACAATGTAGCTTTTTAAAAAGTGCGCCCAAATGCAATGCATTAACACAGTAAAAGGACTACAATCATCACAAATCCCAAAATGACATCGCGTATGGGGGCCATATTTGCCTAGTCAAAAATGTTCTCAAAACACACTAGAAAAGCACATGATGGTCTACATGTACAAATACTAATTTGAAGTATTACCCAAACATTATATATTTTCTTTTTTTCTTATTTTTCCTTGTGGAGATGGCATACATGTGATCTGCTGTTTATAGCTGTCAATAATTTAAAGTGCTAGTGCATAAAAAACGTGCAAATCTTGCTTATACACAATAAAGTGACAAAGTGCAATATTATACATTCTGTGCAAATTTACTGTTTAGAAATTCACTGTGCAAATACGCTAATTTGAATGTTTCCTGTGCAAATACGCAATGTTGACAGACATGATCATCAATTGGTCATCCAAGAAAGATTTAGACAAAAAAATAATGTTGAGAAAAAAATCATGTGCTTGATAAAATTTGTCAGTCAAAGAGTTAACGGGCTAAATCCCTGCAATTGGATGATTGACATAATTCATATATGCACAAATGCTTGCGTGCCTTTTACCTGTGTTTTATAAGATTTTTCAGTTATACTGTATTGTACTCATTTATCATAGATGTCACAGTCCATTGTTACTGATGAAAACAAACAAATTATAATAAAAACGGTGAGGGAGTGAATAGGTGTCCATAACCAGTTGTGTTTAGACAACTTAGATAGTGAAGGGATAAATCCAAATAAGAAAAGAAACATAGGAAATCAATCTTTCCACCAAAAATTGGTGGTGTTTAAAAACATTATTCCTAGGATGTTAAATCACATCCTGATTTGCTTTTAAGTTTAACAGAGTGGTTCAGGAGTTTACGGATTTCATTATTGGTGCTACATGGGGAGTTACTGACTACTTGTGTCTGAGGTTCTATTTATTGATATTCAAAACCACATATTTGTGACATAGATGACAAAAGGTACATTCAGAGAAAGTTACTTAAATCTTCCCCCATGTTCAGACCTCCAGGGATTTTGCTGTTTAATCTGACAATATATAGTGACTCCAACTGCCTTAAAATGTATATATATATATATATATATATATATATATGCGTAGGGAGTACTAAACTGGCGGCACACAAACGTATAGCGCAACATCTCAGGGCCATCAGTAATCATGACAATACATATCCTGTAGCCCGACACTTCGAGGACAAGCACTCTTCCAACATCAAAGACCTTAAATTTTATGTAATTGATACATCTCCTCCAAACAGAAGATAGGGAGAGTGCACTGAGGCTACTGGAGATACAGTACATTTTAGAACTGAACACCAAGCAACCCGAATGGCCTTAACATTTCAGAAGATATGTATACTTGCCTTTAAACTGGATTACCCCATTATTGTCATTCTGGGTCAAATTGTGTTACAGAGAATTTTTAATTATGAGATTTTTTTACATTAAATTATTTGCACTCTACCTAAAACGTTGATACAATATGACACATGCTTCGCTTTATAAGATCAGATAGTGATCATATTTGGTTGGTGTCCAAGTAATATGTTGTTACCCCGGTTAAAGAATATACAGCTCAGGTGGTCTAATGACATAAGAAATGCACAACTATGGTTTGAGAAAATGTTTTTTTATATAATTATGAATTTTATCATATTTATATATTTATTGACTATGTATTTATACAAAATATTTATTGATGTATTTATATGATTGCGAATTTGGACAATTTACAAAACCAATAACCGATACACTACATCTGCCCATCTGATTTCTCACTACTGGAGGGTGATCAGATACTTTACCACAATCAAGCTATATATGACAATATGCCTAGACCTATGGACTTCAGACTTTAAATTTTACATTTCAAACTTTAAATTTTAACTAGAAAGTAAACCAGGGGTCATCAAATACTACGTCACAATCGCATGAACAATCAGACCAGCAGCATATTCGAACATTGACAACCAACATCATACAACATTATTGATAAAATCTGACCCACTTTCTCTGCACTGTCACTTTACATTTTATTTATTATTCACTTCTAACACTACACACACCAATAGAGGTATTATGTGCCATAGTGGCTAACTACACATCATAACGCGTATGGCAGAAAACGGCTTGAATATTGTGCTGATGTGACGCGCTGAACGTGCTGCTGCCCTCGAATAAAAAGGTGAAAACGAAGCGTTGTGTGGGTGTCTTCAAGCGTGGAAGCAGCTCTTTTTGGATATATATATATATATATATATATATATATATATGTATAAATATAAATATATATATATATATATATATATATATATATATATATATATATATATATATATATATATCCAAAATATATCACAACACAGTTCACGCGCTCTCAGGAAATGAGTCCAGCAACACAATTCAATGGAACCACAGGTTTAATCCACACAACGCGTTTCGCCTTACAGCTTGTTCATGTGATACTGTCGACCGAGTGAGGTCGTTCCTTATACAAAGCAGGAGTGTCTCTCTATTACGTGGGGCACTCACAGGTGTGGAGCGGCAGGCGAGGGGGACACAGGACCACAGCAAGTGCAGCTGTCATATGATTTCGACGATGGGTGCGCCATGAACATTGCGATTGGCAAGAAATAACGGGAATGAAGACGCCCCATTGCTGGCCGTTCATTGGCCAAGGATACACCTATCAAATGGCAGGACTGTTTAAAAGACTGTGGCCAATCATCGATGGCTTTTCCGCACTGATGAAGGCAGAAGCCAGAAACGCGTCTGCGGATACGACTAAGCCCACTAATGCCCCGTGTGTGTACCGAGGTTGCCATGTGTTTGTTGATCTTTAAAGCGGTTCCACCTCCGCTTTTCGGTTGCACCCGCCGTGAGTTCGGCTGGCCCTGGGTGGAATGGTGTCTTTCTATTAATTTGGGCTGCCAGAAACGCCGCTAACAGATACTGTCGACCGAGTGAGGTCGTTGCTTATACAAAGCAGGAGTGTCTCTCTATTACGTGGGGCACTCACAGGTGTGGAGCAGCAGGCGAGGGGACACAGGACCACAGCAAGTGCAGCTGTCATTTGATTTCGACGATGGGTGCGCCATGAACATTGCGATTGGCAAGAAATAACGGGAATGAAGACGCCCCATTGCTGGCCGTTCATTGGCCAAGGATACACCTATCAAATGGCAGGACTGTTTAAAAGACTGTGGCCAATCATCGATGGCTTTTCGGCACTGATGAAGGCAGAAGCCAGAAACGCGTCTGCGGATACGACTAAGCCCACTAATGCCCCGTGTGTGTACCGAGGTTGCCATGTGTTTGTTGATCTTTAAAGCGGTCCCACCTCTGCTTTTCGGTTGCACCCGCCGTGAGTTCGGCTGGCCCTGGGTGGAATGGTGTCTTTCTATTAATTTGGGCTGCCAGAAACGCCGCTAACAGATACTGTCGACCGAGTGAGGTCGTTGCTTATACAAAGCAGGAGTGTCTCTCTATTACGTGGGGCACTCACAGGTGTGGAGCGGCAGGCGAGGGGACACAGGACCACAGCAAGTGCAGCTGTCATTTGATTTCGACGATGGGTGCGCCATGAACATTGCGATTGGCAAGAAATAACGGGAATGAAGACGCCCCATTGCTGGCCATTCATTGGCCAAGGATACACCTATCAAATGGCAGGACTGTTTAAAAGACTGTGGCCAATCATCGATGGCTTTTCGGCACTGATGAAGGCAGAAGCCAGAAACGCGTCTGCGGATACGACTAAGCCCACTAATGCCCCGTGTGTGTACCGAGGTTGCCATGTGTTTGTTGATCTTTAAAGCGGTTCCACCTCCGCTTTTCGGTTGCACCCGCCGTGAGTTCGGCTGGCCCTGGGTGGAATGGTGTCTTTCTATTAATTTGGGCTGCCAGAAACGCCGCTAACAGATACTGTCGACCGAGTGAGGTCGTTGCTTATACAAAGCAGGAGTGTCTCTCTATTACGTGGGGCACTCACAGGTGTGGAGCGGCAGGCGAGGGGACACAGGACCACAGCAAGTGCAGCTGTCATTTGATTTCGACGATGGGTGCGCCATGAACATTGCGATTGGCAAGAAATAACGGGAATGAAGACGCCCCATTGCTGGCCGTTCATTGGCCAAGGATACACCTATCAAATGGCAGGACTGTTTAAAAGACTGTGGCCAATCATCGATGGCTTTTCCGCACTGATGAAGGCAGAAGCCAGAAACGCGTCTGCGGATACGACTAAGCCCACTAATGCTCCGTGTGTGTACCGAGGTTGCCATGTGTTTGTTGATCTTTAAAGCGGTTCCACCTCCGCTTTTCGGTTGCACCCGCCGTGAGTTCGGCTGGCCCTGGGTGGAATGGTGTCTTTCTATTAATTTGGGCTGCCAGAAACGCCGCTAACAGATACTGTCGACCGAGTGAGGTCGTTGCTTATACAAAGCAGGAGTGTCTCTCTATTACGTGGGGCACTCACAGGTGTGGAGCGGCAGGCGAGGGGACACAGGACCACAGCAAGTGCAGCTGTCATTTGATTTCGACGATGGGTGCGCCATGAACATTGCGATTGGCAAGAAATAACGGGAATGAAGACGCCCCATTGCTGGCCGTTCATTGGCCAAGGATACACCTATCAAATGGCAGGACTGTTTAAAAGACTGTGGCCAATCATCAATGGCTTTTCCGCACTGATGAAGGCAGAAGCCAGAAACGCATCTGCGGATACGACTAAGCCCACTAATGCCCCGTGTGTGTACCGAGGTTGCCATGTGTTTGTTGATCTTTAAAGCGGTTCCACCTCCGCTTTTCGGTTGCACCCGCCGTGAGTTCGGCTGGCCCTGGGTGGAATGGTGTCTTTCTATTAATTTGGGCTGCCAGAAACGCCGCTAACAGATACTGTCGACCAAGTGAGGTCGTTGCTTATACAAAGCAGGAGTGTCTCTCTATTACGTGGGGCACTCACAGGTGTGGAGCGGCAGGCGAGGGGACACAGGACCACAGCAAGTGCAGCTGTCATTTGATTTCGACGATGGGTGCGCCATGAACATTGCGATTGGCAAGAAATAACGGGAATGAAGACGCCCCATTGCTGGCCGTTCATTGTCCAAGGATACACCTATCAAATGGCAGGACTGTTTAAATGACTGTGGCCAATCATCGATGGCTTTTCCGCACTGATGAAGGCAGAAGCCAGAAACGCGTCTGCGGATACGACTTAGCCCACTAATGCCCCGTGTGTGTACCGAGGTTGCCATGTGTTTGTTGATCTTTAAAGCGGTTCCACCTCCGCTTTTCGGTTGCACCCGCCGTAAGTTCGGCTGGCCCTGGGTGGAATGGTGTCTTTCTATTAATTTGGGCAGCCAGAAACGCCGCTAACAGATACTGTCGACCGAGTGAGGTCGTTGCTTATACAAAGCAGGAGTGTCTCTCTATTACGTGGGGCACTCACAGGTGTGGAGCGGCAGGCGAGGGGACACAGGACCACAGCAAGTGCAGCTGTCATTTGATTTCGACGATGGGTGCGCCATGAACATTGCGATTGGCAAGAAATAACGGGCATGAAGACGCCCCATTGCTGGCCGTTCATTGGCCAAGGATACACCTATCAAATGGCAGGACTGTTTAAAAGACTGTGGCCAATCATCGATGGCTTTTCCGCACTGATGAAGGCAGAAGCCAGAAACGCGTCTGCGGATACGACTAAGCCCACTAATGCCCCGTGTGTGTACCGAGGTTGCCATGTGTTTGTTGATCTTCAAAGCGGTTCCACCTCCGCTTTTCGGTTGCACCCGCCGTAAGTTCGGCTGGCCCTGGGTGGAATGGTGTCTTTCTATTAATTTGGGCAGCCAGAAACGCCGCTAACAGATACTGTCGACCGAGTGAGGTCGTTGCTTATACAAAGCAGAAGTGTCTCTCTATTACGTGGGGCACTCACAGGTGTGGAGCGGCAGGCGAGGGGACACAGGACCACAGCAAGTGCAGCTGTCATTTGATTTCGACGATGGGTGCGCCATGAACATTGCGATTGGCAAGAAATAACGGGAATGAAAACGCCCCATTGCTGGCCGTTCATTGGCCACGGATACACCTATCAAATGGCAGGACTGTTTAAAAGACTGTGGCCAATCATCGATGGCTTTTCCGCACTGATGAAGGCAGAAGCCAGAAACGCGTCTGCTGATACGACTAAGCCCACTAATGCCCCGTGTGTGTACCGAGGTTGCCATGTGTTTGTTGATCTTTAAAGCGGTTCCACCTCCGCTTTTCGGTTGCACCCGCCGTGAGTTCGGCTGGCCCTGGGTGGAATGGTGTCTTTATATATATATATATTCACTGAAAAAACCATAGGTTATAGACCATATATAGTTAGGAATTAGCATTTACAAAACCTTGAAAATTCACTGAAAAAACCATAGGTTATAGACCATATATAGTTAGGAATTCGCATTTACAAAACCTTATTTTACTCACACAAAACCATTGAAATTCCATATATAGTTAGTTGCACTAACTATATATCGCGCACCCGCAATCCACTGCTGATGATGTCACATATTACATCATTCATGACATGGTCAGTGACATCACTGATGACATCACTGATGACATCTCAAATGACATCACTGATGACATCTCAAATGACATCACTGATGACATCACTGATGACATCTCATTTGACATTACTGATCACATCACTGATGATATCATTCATGTGATAATACGATGAACCTCTTCAGACTCTAATATAACCTTAGATACAATCAGTGTAAACAGACACTCACAGACTGTCACTCATCCATGGAGTTACTCACACACCTAGTCAGTCAATCAAAGAATCAATCACACCTCCATTTCCTCAACTATACAGTTATACAAACTTTACTTATTCAAACATATACTAACACATATTAACTCTCTTATACAATCCCTGATACAAGTTCACAATGATCCATACAGCCACTCACACATTCACTGGCTCTTATGCACAGTTATTTATATATGTCAACTCTCACATGTACTGTGTTTTACATATGTACTTACTTTGACATGTAGCACTGAGATATCCATTCACTCACCAATACACTCATGCACACAGTCAACCGCCCATACAGCTGTTTCCACATGCACTTTTGAAACCATACATCTAGTGAATCAACTGCTCACACATCTATGCACAGAGTCATACACCTCCCAGCCACCCACACACACACTCAGTCTCCCATACAAATACTTGGGCAACCAATCAATAACCCATATAGTTACTCATATAGCTACTTATCAACACATGCAACAGTTTACAGAACAACAGACATAATGATGCACAAATTAAGACAGTTTAGTCACTAACCCATGCACTCAGTGAGACACATTTAATCACTCACTCATACAGTCAGTCATGCACCTACTAAATCCTTCATCCAGACACTTATACATCCACTCATTCTTCAATATGTAAGACATATTTTAACTTTACAGAAACATACAGTCACTGGATGTTGTCATCAGTGATGTCATCAGTGATGTCATTTGAGATGTCATCAGTGATGTCATCAGTGATGTCACTGACCATGTCATGAATGATGTAATATGTGACATCATCAGCAGTGGATTGCGGGTGCGCGATATATAGTTAGTGCAACTAACTATATATGGAATTTCAATGGTTTTGTGTGAGTAAAATAAGGTTTTGTAAATGCGAATTCCTAACTATATATGGTCTATAACCTATGGTTTTTTCAGTGAATTTTCAAGGTTTTGTAAATGCTAATTCCTAACTATATATGGTCTATAACCTATGGTTTTTTCAGTGAATTTTCAAGGTTTTGTAAATGCTAATTCCTAACTATATATGGTCTATAGCCTATGGTTTTTTCAGTGAATATATATATATACATACATATATAAACATATATCATCTGTATATCTATATAAATACAAACATAAATGCATGCATACATATACTTATATGCATTTTAGGGTTGTTAGGGCGTTTTCGTGTATATTATGTTTGCTTTTTAGGGCTTTTGGGTCAATTAAGTAGGGTTCCCGGAGCCTAGGGCTGAGGGGCCGGTTCAGTTTCGTGCGTATTGGTGTTGGCAAGGTTTTGAGGGATTTTGGCGGTTTTTGGTCGAGATTTGGCCGTTTTATGGCTTTTTTTGTGTTTGCGGGGGGCGCGTATTCGGGTTGAAATTCGTCCCCGTTCCAGTGGATGGATTGGGCTGATTTTTGGTGAGATGTTAGGGAATCGCTGGAACTAGTGTCCAGCCAAGTTTGAAGCGGATCGGAGCAGTGGAAGTGCTTTAAAGAGCAATTTTTGTGCGGAGTAGCGAATTGTCATGTTATTCAATGGGAGTTTTTGGTGCGCATGGAGAAGGTGAATTTGGGGTGTTCCAGTTGCGCTAGAGGGACGGGGCTTGGGTGAGCTGTAGGGAGAGTGGATCGGCAGGTGTTCCGAATTTTTGGGATTTGTTGGCCGAAGGGAAGGGTGTGCTTGGGCAAAGTCGATTTGGTGAAAACGGTGCGTTATTTACATGAAAGTTGAAAAAACACTAATAAAAGCAAAGCTAAAAAGCCACCTCATTACAAACAGAATGGCTTTAACTTAAACGAGGGCGAGATCTATTGCATTTTCAATGCTTGTTTACTTTGGTTCCATCAAGAAGGCATTCAGATGTGTCACACATTTGCCATAAATTCTGAATGTTAGCACTCTAGTTGCACATTAGATCACTGTAGTAAAGCTACTGCTCACCAGGGACGTCTGCTGCTGGTATTCAAAGTGCATGTTTCAGTCTGCATGTCAGAATTTTTTTAATGAAATAGAAGAGGATTTGAGAAGTCACTCAAAATGATCCCTAATTTTTCTTTCTGAAGCACTAATCATACTTTCTATGGCAAAATTAACCCCCTCATGTTGTTCCTTTTTAAATTGAGTGTTTTCAGACTTACCACTTCATTCCAATCAAGATGGCTTCTGGTGTGCCATACTTTTGTCATAAGTAAGACTGTTAGCGCTCTAGTTGTTCTTTAGAACACTCTGGGACATTCTGTCATTGGGCTATACTTGGGGTACATCTGGGTGATATTTGGGCTACATTTAGGCTCTTTTGTCTCTGGTGGCCATCTTGGGAGACTGTATGTCAGAATTTTTTAATGAAATTGAAGAGGGTTTGAGAAGTCACTCAAAATGTGCCCTAATTTTTCTTTCTGCAGCACTAATCATAATTCATATGGCAAAATATACCCCCTCATTTTGTTCCTTTTTAAATTAAATGTTTTAAGAGTTACCACTTTATTCCAATCAAGATGGCTTCAGGTGTGCCATACCTTTGTAATAAGTAGGACTGTTAGCGCTCTAGTTGTTCTTTAGAACACTCTGGGACATTCTGTCATTGGGCTATACTTGGGCTACATCTGGGTGATATTTGGGCTACATTTGGGCTCTTTTGTCTCTGGTGGCCATTTTGGGAGACTGCATGTCAGAATTTTTTAATGAAATAGAAGAGGATTTGAAAAGTCACTCAAAATGTGCCCTAATTTTTCTTTCTGCAGCACTAATAATACCTTCTATTGCATAATATACCCCCTCATTTTGTTCCTTTTTAAATTAAATGTCTTAAGAGTTACCACTTTATTCCCATCACGATGGCTCCAGGTGTGCTATACCTTTGTAATAAGTAGGACTGTTAGCGCTCTAGTTGTTCTTTAGAACACTCTGGGACATTCTGTCATTGGGCTATACTTGGGCTACATCTGGGTGATATTTGGGCTACATTTGGGCTCTTTTGTCTCTGGTGGCCATTTTGGGAGACTGCATGTCAGAATGTTTTAATGAAATAGAAAAGGATTTGAGAAGTCACTCAAAATGTGCCCTAATTTTTCATTCTGCAGCACTAATCATACTTTCTATGGCAAAATATACCCCCTCATGTTGTTTCTTTTTAAATTAAATGTTTTAAGAGTTACCACTTTATTCCAATCAAGATGGCTTCAGGTGTGCCATACCTTTGTAATAAGTAGGACTGTTAGCGCTCTAGTTGTTCTTTAGAACACTCTGGGACATTCTGTCATTGGGCTATACTTGGGCTACATCTGGGTGATATTTGGGCTACATTTGGGCTCTTTTGTCTCTGGTGGCCATTTTGGGAGACTGCATGTCAGAATGTTTTAATGAAATAGAAAAGGATTTAAGAAGTCACTCAAAATGTGCCCTAATTTTTCATTCTGCAGCACTAATCATACTTTCTATGGCAAAATATACCCCCTCATGTTGTTTCTTTTTAAATTAAATGTTTTAAGAGTTACCACTTTATTCCAATCAAGATGGCTTCAGGTGTGCCATACCTTTGTAATAAGTAGGACTGTTAGCGCTCTAGTTGTTCTTTAGAACACTCTAGGAGGCTGCAGTAGAACACAAAGGAATCAACTGACAGTCTCTGTCCTTGTTGGATGTACATGTTTTACTGAGAATGTCAGACTTCATTTTCACATGACTGAGAAAGATAATGTGAATTTACAGAAAATATGCTTTCAGTTTAGCTTATAGATCCCCTTCCAAACCACTGTGGGAAAATCATGAGATATTAGTTTTCTTTCAAACCATATTCATGATATCACAGCAGAAGGTTTTTTCACATGGTAAAATCACCTTAGAACCCACCACAATTCCTAAAACGAGTATGGTACCATCAACAAATGATTTATAATGTAACTAAAGTCCTAAAACCCTCTATTAACTACAATGCTTTTTAATGAGGTGCTATCATGTATATTGGTCCCAAGATGGCTGCCAACACTTCTTGGATGAAGTGCTGACAGCCAATCAGATCAGATGTGTGGTTAGGCTCCGCCCAGATATATATATTTTTTTGAACCTAAATTACTCAAAATCCACTGGAGCACATATATTGAGACCTAGCAAAGGCACATCAGGCTAACAGTCCCTACAATTTTGCCAAGTTTCGTGCAAATCCATTCAGCCGTTCGAGCTAAAAGTGAGGCCAACCGCCCTATGGAAATTAACATGGGAAAAATGCGTTTTGGGACCCCCCTTTTTTCTCGGCCCCCCCTTGATGAAACCCCCCCAAATTGTCAGGGGCTGCTCAGAAACAAAATGTTCCATTTTCCTGAAAATTTCAGCCAATTCCGTCCACAAACGCCAAAGTTATTAGACATAGAATTTTCAAAAATCCCATAGAGAAAAAATCCTAACTATATATACCTACTGGCGACCGCCAGTAGGTAATATATATATATATATATATATATATGTATATATATATATATATATATATATATATATATATATATATATATATATATATATATATATTCGGAATTGCTCGCTTCAGCCACCAACTCCCGTAGGGTCAGAAAAGAAAACGAGGCAGACCCTTCTTAGTGCTTTCATTCAGTTTATTTCACCAGTCCTCACGATGCGTTTCGGCAGATCCCTGCCTTGATCACATTAACACTCATGAAACCTATGGTTTTTTCAGTGAATCTCTCTCTATATATATATATATATATATATATATATATATATATATATATATATATATATATATATATATATATATATATATATATATATATATATATATATATATATATATATATATATATAGAGAGAAAGAGAGAGAGAGAGAGATTCACTGAAAAAACCATAGGTTTCATGAGTGTTATAGTTAGCTGGACATTTCACCCGTACAAAACCATAGAAATTCCTCTGTTATAGTTAGTTGTGATAACTATAACTAGTGCGCACACAATGCACTGCTGATGATGTCACATATTACATCATTCATGACATGGTCAGTGATATCACTGATGA
This sequence comes from Lissotriton vulgaris, assembly GCF_964263255.1. Classification (NCBI taxonomy): domain Eukaryota; kingdom Metazoa; phylum Chordata; class Amphibia; order Caudata; family Salamandridae; genus Lissotriton; species Lissotriton vulgaris. The sequence goes on from NW_028241619.1 coordinate 20,237, forward strand.
CATCATGGATCACATCACTGATGACATCACTGATGACATCACCCAGTGAATGTGGTTTTGTTTGAAATGTTAATATCAATTATACATATAGCAATCGGTACTGAAGATTGAGTGGATATATAACTGTCTGGATTGAGGATTTAGTAGCTGTCTGACTGTTTGTTTAAGTGAGTAATTAAATCTGTCTCACTAAATATATGGGTTAGCGCCGAGACACCGAAAGGTATTTGCGCGCTTTAGAAATTAAAAAAATAAATAAATAAATAAATAAAAAATAAATTAGTAACCACACTATGTGAATGTGTGTATCACTGTCTCTGTATTTGTATAACCTGCTGCATCAATTGGTCACTAACTACATGAATGTCTATATTAGTTATTGATTAGTTGGCTGAGTATTTGTAAAGGAGACTGAGTGTATCTGTGGTTGGATGGGGGAGTTGTAACTCTATGCATAGATGTGTGAGTGGTTGATTGTCTAGGCATATGGGTTTAGAAGTGTTTATGGGAACAGTTGTTTGGGTGTCTGAGTGTGTTTATTTGTGTGTTGGTAAGTGAATATATGTGTAAGTGGTACATCTCCAATGAAGTAGAAAAATAAAAGGCATTGTATATGAGAGTTGGTGTATACAAATAAGTATACGTAAGAGTCAGCGATTGTGAGAGTAACTGTATGAATGAGGGTATGATTGTAATAGTGATTTTTTAACATAGTAACTATGATTTACAATGTGTATGTATAAATCAGGTGTTGTGTGTATAACTGTGTAGGTGAATAAATGTAAGCATGATTGATTCTTTTCATTAGTGAGTAGCATCACTGAATAACCAACTAGGATGACTGCTGATTTGTCAATGTCTATATAGGTGTATGAGTACATTTGATAGTGTTACCATTAATCAGTAACTGCATGTATAAGTGATTCTGTGGGTAAATGGACAGTTGTGTGTGTAGACTTAGGAATCAGTGAGTGCATATGTAGTAACTGGTATGTGTGTGTCAAAGCTTTCAAATATGGTACTCTGTATTTTACAGTGAGTGATCAAAGGTTATAATAGTGTGTGATGAGGTTTATCAGATTGTCACGTGGATGATGTCATCAGTGATGTAATTTGAGATGTCATCAGTGATGTCATCAGAAATGTCACTGACCATGTCCTGAATGATGTAACATTAAATATTTTTCTGAAAATTGCAACAACAAAAATTTAAATACATTTTGTATTTTAATATATTTATATAATCTTCTTTTTACATTTTTTCTTTAGAATCTTTTTGGGAGTTGAGCACCCAAAGCGTACCTACTGCAGCGGGTCCACGTATTCTAGCTGCCATTTTGGAAAAGTCATGAAGGATCCGCTTTTTTTTCAGTTCCGTCATATAGATACAATGCTACGTGGTGTGCTCGACCGGTATATGACCATTCCGCGACTCCTGCTCCCCCGCATTCGCGCCACATGCGTATTACGTTACGTGACGCTTGCGCGGTGTCTGGCCCCATGTGACGTCATATACGTGCTGGGGCGCGCTGGGTGGGTGACTCCTGTGAAATTTTTTAAGTTCTAAAATGATATGTATGTTTCTTTAATGTACATATTAGGGCAAAAGATTATCTACGGTATTCATAAAAATAATATATTTCTACTTGTAATGAACTTATATTATTTTTGCGAAGGCACGTCAGGTGCACACTTCGTGAGCGCACGGTGCGCTGATCCCATGTGACCTAAAAAAAAAAGATTTGATTTGTTCATAACATTTCCCACTGTAACTATTGAAGGACCCCACCCATTTTAATTGGTCTGTTTATAGCAGTTGATGTGAGACATCTGTTCTTCTTCCAGAGCTGGTTTTAGAATTATTTTGGTGTTTTTAAAAAATTGCATTGGAGAAATGGCATCTGGTTAGCAAGCTCCTCATCATTCTTTTGATGAAGATATCTTGGTGGAAGATCCACCCAAGCAGAGGCCTGAATCAGTGATATGGAAATGTTTCCCCTTTCCTGCCGGAGAAAAAAAGGTCAAAGCAAGAAAAGTCACATGCTTGCTGTGTGACAGGGTCCTGTCGCAAGGCAGTGACAAGAAATACTCCTGTGGAACAGCGATTATGTATAAACATCTGCGGACCATTCCCCCAAAGTATCTTGCACGAGAGGAAATCAGGCGTGCAGCAAAAAATCCACCACCAGGCATTGCTAGCACCTCTGGAGCATCCACTTCAGCACCACCAGTAGACATTCGCCCAGAATTTGCTTTTCTGCAGCAGCACTGCACTAAGTGCAAAACCGTCATCTGTTATGGTGAACAGTCAGTGGAGGCTATTTGTGCAGCTCAATGGAACGACAAATCAATTTTTTGTTTGTTTTTGGAATGATGTTAAATTCCAAAAGCTAACTGTTTACTGGGTTCCTTTTTTGTCCAATTTTAGAAAAACACCAAAAAAAGTAAAAAATTGTTTAAAAAAACTACAAACAACAGAAGAAAAAAAAAGTTCAGAACTACCTTATCTGGTTTAAAAAAAGAACTATAATTGCATGGTAATGTCTGAAAAGTTTGGTTGAATGTATGTGTAGAGCATGATTGACTGAAATAATGCATTAGTACTGTATGGTGAATTGATAGGGGCAGATCTATGAGGAAGTGCTGCAGCCTGACACTGCAAGCCCTTTAGCTGCACAGTGCTGCGGCACTTCTGAAGCACAGGGATGTGATATATATACATGAATATGTCGCAATTTTGTGCTCCCTCTGCACTAGCAAACAAACTGCAGCTATGCAGTGACGCAGGCACCCTTGCACCATGGTGCAAGGATATATGTGTCATGGAGAGATTGTTTTTGTACAGGAAGGGACTACTTCCTGCACAAAAACAATCACTAAAGGCATTTTCCTCCTTCAATGTGTGCTGTTGAATGCAGCATGCATTGAAAGAGGAACAAACGAGGAGAAATGAAAACATTTCTCATTCATGTGCCTCACTACACCACCTCTAGGGTGGCGCACCATTCACATGTATCTATAGATTTACACTTTCTCGTAAGTCTTGAGATGTGTTCTTCCATAAGTATTGTGTGGGAACAGACACAGCATCACCCATGGAATGTCCCTTCAACGCAAAGTGCTGCGTTTGAATGGGTCGTATTTTCAAGGAGAGGAAAAGCCACGCAGGGTGACTTTTCCTCTCCTAGTAAATATATGAGGATTCCCCAGCGCCATCACTATGTTACAAAAAGTGACGTACTGGTGGTGCAGGGGCTTGTAAATCTGCCCCATAAGTACTTAGGTATTGGCAGAGTGATACAATAAGAACATAGTGCTGGATGGCTGATTGACAAACTGCATGAGACTGACAGGAGGTATGCTAGGCTGCATAAGTAGTACTTCAGTATTTAGTGGAGTGTACCAATAGTATGTATCTGCTAGGAGGTTTGTAGGGATTGTGCACAGAATATTGTACGTGTACTTGTGGTGGTGCCTAGGTCATTCTATAGGAATCTATAAGAGTGGACGCAGACGCACAGTATGATTCCTGACAAGCATGACTATTACCTGGACTTTTGCAGGATTGACTTAGTAGTCTGCAAGGGGTTAAGGCACCACTTACATTGTGCACATTTGACAGTACCACTGCTTGTCTCAATGCTCAAGTTATTCTGCAAGTGCATAGAAAGTGATTGGGTACCTAGAGTGCTAGTAGTTAACAGGTTAACAGCAGTATAAGTTTATAAGCGCCTATGTTTCCGCAGAGTGATTAGATATGACATGCTTCTGTCAGGATTAATGTAGGAGTGGACACAGACTCACAGTGTGATTTCAGACCAGCATGACTATTACCTGGACTTTTTCAGGACTTACTCAGTAGCCTGCAAGGGGTTAAGGCACCACATACATTGTGCACATTTAACTGTACCACTGCTTGTCTCAATGCCTGAGTCATTCTGCAAGTGCATAGACACTGATTGGGTTCCTAGAGTGCTAGTAGTTGACAGCAGGATAAGTTTATAAGCTTATGTTTCAGCAGAGTGATTATATAACGACATGCTTCGGTCAGGATTAATGTAGGAGTGGACACAGACTCACAGTGTGATTCTAGACAAGCATGACAATTACCTGGTCTTTTGCAGGACTGACTGAGTAGTCTGCAAGGGGTTAAGGGACCAAATACATTGTGCACATTTGACTGTACCTCGGCTTGTCTCAATGCCTGAGTCAATCTGCAAGTGCATAGACAGTGAAAAGGTTCTTAGAGTGCTAGTAGTTAACAGAAGTATAAGTTTATAAGCGCTTATGTTTAAGCAGAGTGATTAGATAAGAACATGCTTCTGTCGGGATGATTGTAGGAGAGGACACAGACTCACAGTGTGATTCCAGACACGCATGACTATTACCTGGACTTTTGCAGGACTTACTCGGTAGTCTGCAAGGGGTTAAGGCACCGCATACATTGTGCACATTTGACTGTAGGACTGCTTGTCTCAATCCCTGAGTCATTCTGCAAGTGCATAGACAGTGACTGGGTTCCTAGAGGGCTAGTAGTTGACAGCAGGATAAGTTCATAAGCGCTTATGTTTCAGCAGAGTAATTATATAAAGACATGCTTCTGTCAGGATAATTGTAGGAGTGGACACAGACTCACAGTGTAATCCCAGACAGACACAACTATGACCTTGATTTTTGCAGGACTGACTCAGTAGTCTGCAAGGGGTTAAGGGACTGCATACATTGTGCACATTTGACTGTACCACTACGTGTCTTAATGCCTGAGTCATTCTGCAAGTGCATAGATAGTGACTGAGTTCTTAGAGTGCTTGTAGTTGACTGCAGGATAAGTTTATAAGCGCTTATGTTTCATCAGAGTGATTAGGTCAGGATGGATGTAGGAGAGGACACATACTCACAGTGTGATTCCAGACAAGCATGACTATTACATGGTCTTTTGCAGGACTGACTCAGTAGTCTGTAAGGGGTTAAGGGACCGCATATATTGTGCACATTTGACTGTACGACTGCTTGTCTCAATTTCTGAGTCATTCTGCAAGTGCATAGACAGTGACTGGGTTCCTAAAGTGCTAGTAGTTGACAGCAGGATAAGTTTATAAGCGCTTATGTTTCAGCAGAGGGATTAGATATGGACAGGCTTCTGTTAGGATGATTGTAGGAGTGGACAGAGCTGCTTTTGAGCCATAGAACAGGTCAGCAGAGCTGCTAAGAGCCAGAGAACCAGGTCAGCAGAGCCGGTGTAGAGCCAGAGACCCAGGTCAGCAGAGCTGCTTTAGAGCCACAGAACCAGGTCAGCAGAGCTGCTGTAAAGCCAGTGAAACCAGGTCAGTAGAGCTGCTTTAGAGCCAGAGAACCAGGTCAGCAGAGCCGTGTAGAGCCAGAGAACCAGGTCAGCAGAGCTGCTCTAGAGCCTAAGAAGCAGGTCAGCAGAGCTGCTCTAGAACCAGAGACCGAGGTGAGCAGAGCTGCTCTAGAGCCAGGGACCCAGGTCAGCAGAGCTGCTCTAGAGGCCGAGAACTAGGTCAGCAGAGCAGCTGTAGAGCCAGAGAAACCAGGTCAGCAGAGCTGCTTTAGAGGGAGAGATCCAGGAAAGCAGAGTTTCTCTAGAGCCAGAGAACCAGGTCAGCAGAGCTGCTCTAGAGGCAGAGAACCAGGTCAGCAGAGCTGCTTTAGAGGGGGACAACCAGGTCAGCAGAGCTGCTTTAGAGCCAGAGAACAAGGTCTGCAGAGCTGTTGTAGAGCCAGAGAGCCAGGTCAGCAGAGCTGCTCTAGAGCCCAAGAACTGGGTCAGCAGAGCTGCTCTAGAACCAGAGAACCAGGTCAGCAAAGCTGAAGTAGAGCCAGAGAACCCAGGCCAACAAAGCTGCTTCAGAGGGAGAGAACCAGGTCAGCAGAGCTGCTTCAGAGACAGGGAGTCAGGCCAGCAGAGCTGCTTTTAGATCCAGAGAACCAGGTCAGCAGAGCTGCCTTAGAGCCAGAGAACAAGGTCAGCAGAGCTGCTCTAGAGCCAGAGTACTAGGTCAGCAGAGCTGCTGCAGAGCCAGAGAAATCAGGTAAGAAGAGCTGCTTTGGAGGGAGAGAACCTGGTCAGCAGAGCTGCTCTAGAGGGAGAGAACCAGGTCAGCAGAGCTGCTCTAGAGCAAGAGAACGATGTCAGCAGAACTGCTATAGAGCCATAGAACCCGGTCAGCGGACCTGCTTTGGAGCCAGAGAACCAGGTCAGCAGAGCTGTTGTAGAGGGAGAGATCCAGGAAAGCAGAGTTTCTCTAGAGCCAGAGAACCAGGTCAGCAGAGCTGCTCTAGAGGCAGAGAACCAGGTCAGCAGAGCTGCTTTAGAGGGGGACAACCAGGTCAGCAGAGCTGCTTTAGAACAAGAGAACGAGGTCTGCAGAGCTGTTGTAGAGCCAGAGAGCCAGGTCAGCAGAGCTGCTCTAGAGCCCAAGAACTGGGTCAGCAGAGCTGCTCTAGAGCCAGAGAACCAGGTCGGCAAAGCTGAAGTAGAGCCAGAGAACCCAGGTCAGCAAAGCTGCTTCAGAGGGAGAGAACCAGGTCAGCAGAGCTGCTTCAGAGACAGGGAGTCAGGCCAGCAGAGCTGCTTTTAGATCCAGAGAACCAGGTCAGCAGAGCTGCCTTAGAGCCAGAGAACAAGGTCAGCAGAGCTGCTCTAGAGCCAGAGAACCAAGTCAGCAGATTTGCTTTAGAGCCATAGCATCAAGTCAGCAGAGCTGCTTTAGAACCAGAGACCCAGGTCAGCAGAGCTGCTCTAGAGCCAGAGTACCAGGTCAGCAGAGCTGCTGTAGAGCCAGAGAAATCAGGTAAGAAGAGCTGCTTTGGAGGGAGAGAACCTGGTCAGCAGAGCTGCTCTAGAGGGAGAGAACCAGGTCAGCAGAGCTGCTCTAGAGCAAGAGAACGATGTCAGCAGAACTGCTATAGAGCCATAGAACCCGGTCAGCAGACCTGCTTTGGAGCCAGAGAACCAGGTCAGCAGAGCTGTTGTAGAGGGAGAGATCCAGGAAAGCAGAGTTTCTCTAGAGCCAGAGAACCAGGTCAGCAGAGCTGCTCTAGAGGCAGAGAACCAGGTCAGCAGAGCTGCTTTAGAGGGGGACAACCAGGTCAGCAGAGCTGCTTTAGAACAAGAGAACGAGGTCTGCAGAGCTGTTGTTGAGCCAGAGAGCCAGGTCAGCAGAGCTGCTCTAGAGCCCAAGAACTGGGTCAGCAGAGCTGCTCTAGAGCCAGAGAACCAGGTCGGCAAAGCTGAAGTAGAGCCAGAGAACCCAGGTCAGCAAAGCTGCTTCAGAGGGAGAGAACCAGGCCAGCAGAGCTGCTTCAGAGACAGGGAGTCAGGCCAGCAGAGCTGCTTTTAGATCCAGAGAACCAGGTCAGCAGAGCTGCCTTAGAGCCAGAGAACAAGGTCAGCAGAGCTGCTCTAGAGCCAGAGAACCAAGTCAGCAGATCTGCTTTAGAGCCATAGCATCAAGTCAGCAGAGCTGCTTTAGAGCCAGAGACCCAGGTCAGCAGAGCTGCTCTAGAGCCAGAGAAATCAGGTAAGAAGAGCTGCTTTAGAGGGAGCGAACCCGGTCAGCAGAGCTGCTCTAGAGGGAGAGAACCAGGGCAGCAGAGCTGCTCTAGAGCAAGAGAACAATGTCTGCAGAACTGCTATAGAGCCATAGAACCCGGTCAGCAGAGCTGCTTTAGAGCCAGAGAACCAGGTCAGCAGAGCTGTTGTAGAGCCAGAGAACCAGAGCAGCAGAGATGCTCTATAGCCTAACAACTATGTCAGAGAACCAGGTCAGCAGACCTGCTGTAGAACCAGAGAAAACAGGTAAGCAGAGCTGCTTTAGAGGGAGGGAACCAGGTCAGCAGAGCTGCTTTAGAGCCAGAGAACCAGGTCAGCTGAGCTGCTCTAGCTGACATTAACTGACTGACACTGACTGACTGACACTGAATGTTTGACACTGACTGACACTGGTTGACTGACACTGACTGACTGACACTAACTGACACTGATTGATTTACACTGACTGAATTACATTGACTGACACTGATTGACTGACACTGACACTGACGGACTGACTGACACTGACTGACACTGATTGACTGACACTGACTGACTGACTGCCACTTACTGACACTGACTGACTACTCTCTACTAGTCTACTACTCACTCTCTACTGCTCTCTACGACTCTCTCTCTACTACTGACTCTCTACTAATCTCTACTACTCACTCTCCACTACTCTAATACTTTCTACTATTCACTCTCTACTAATCACTCTCTACTTCTCTACTACTCTCTACTACTCACTCTCTACTATTACTCTCCTCTACTATCTCTCTACTACTCTCTACTATTCACTCCTTACTACTCACTCTCTACTACTCTACTACTCCCCTCTCCTATCTCTCTACTACTCTCTCTCTCTACTATTTACTCTCTACAACTCACTCTCTACTACTCACTCTCAACTACTCTCTACTACTCACTCTCCACTACTCACTCTCCACTACTCGCTCTCTACTACTCTCTACTACTCACTCCCCACTACTCACTCTCCACTACTTGCTCTCTACTGCTCTCTACTACTCACTCTATACTACTCACACTCTACCACTCTACTACTCTCTACTAATCTCTCTATTATTCACTCTCTACTACTCTACTACTCTCTACTACTCTCTCTACTACTCACTCTCTACTACTCTGTACTACTCACTCTACTATGCTCTACTACTCTCTACCAATCTCTCTCTCTACTACTCAACTATTCACTCTCTACTACTCTTTTTCTACTACTCACTCTACTCCTCTCTACTACTCACTCTCTACTACTACTCTCTACTACTCACTCTCCACTACTCACTCTCCACTAATCGCTACCTACTACTCTCTACTACTCATTCTCCACTACTCACTCTCCACTCCTCACTCTCCACTACTCTCTACTACTCACTCTTTACTACTCACTCTTTACTACTCTACCACTCTCTCCTACTCTCTCTACTACTCGCTCGCTACTACTCTGTACTACTCACTCTACTATTCTCTACTACTCTCTATCCCTCACTCTCTACTATTCGACTATTCACTCTCTACTACTTTCTACTACTCTTTTTCTACTACTCACTCTCTACTACTCACTCTACTACTCTCTACTACTCACTCTCTACTACGCTCTCTCCTACACACTCTCTACTACCTACTCTCTACTACTCGCTCTCTACTAATCTCTACCCCTCACTCCCTACTACTCACTCTCTACTACTCTGCTACTCTCTACTACTCTCTCTACTACTTACTCTCTACTACTCTATACTACTCTCTCCACTACTCACTCCCTCCTACTCTCTACTACTCACTCTACTACTCTCTACCACTCACTCTCTACTTCTCTACTACTCATTCTCTACTACTCTATACTACGCTCTCTACTACTCACTCTCTACTACTCACTCTAATACTCTCTATAACTCACTCTCTACTACTCACTGTCCACTACTCACTCTCTACTACTCTACTACTCTCTACTACTCTCTCTACTACTCACTCCTTACTACTCGCTCTACAACTCACTCTCTACTACTCTCTACTATTCACTCTCTACTACACACACTTTACTACTTGCCCTCTACTACTCGCTCTATTCTACTCTCTACTACTCACTCTCTAATACTCTATACTACACACTCTCTACTACTCCACTACTCTCCACTACTCACTTTCTACTACTCACTCCCTAATGCTATCCACTACTCTCTCTCTACCCCTTACTCTCTACTACTCACTCTCAACTACTCTCTGCTAAGTACTCTCTACCACTCTACTACTCACTGTATTCTGCTCTCTACTACTCACTCTGTACTACTCACTCTCTACTACTCTCTCTCTCTCTACTACTCTCTCTACTACTCACTCTACTGCTCACTCTCTACTACTCTCTGCTACTCACTCTCTACTATTCACTCTCTACCACTCTCTACTATTCAATCTCTACTATCTACTCTCTACTATTCAATCTCTACTATTCACTCTCTACTTATCACTCTCTACTACTCTCTACTACTCACTCTACTAATAAGTCTCTACTACTCTCTACTACTCACTCTCTACTACTTACTTTCTACTACTCACTCTCTACTACTCACTCTACTACTCTCTACTACTCACTCTCTGCTATTCTCCCTATTTCTCTCTACTACTCTTTCTACTACTCACTCTCTACTACTCTGTACAACTCACTCTACTATTCTCTACTACTCCTTACCACTCACTCTCTACTATTCAACTATGCACTCTCTACTACTCTTTTTCTACCACTCACTCTCTACTACTCACTCTAATAGTCTCTACTACTTACTCTCTACTACTCACTCTCTCCTTCTCTCTACTCCTCACTATCTACTCCTCACTGTCTACTACTCTACTACTCTCTACTACTCTCTCTACTACTCACTCTCTACTACTCTACTACTCTCTACTGATCTCTCCACTACTCACTCTCTCCTACTCTCTACTACTCACTCTACTACTCTCGACCACTCACTCTCTACTACTCTACTACTTACTCTCTACTACTCTCTACTACTCTCTCTCTACTACTCACTTTTTACTACTCACTCTAATACTCTCTACTACTCACTCTCTACTACTCACTCTCCACTTCTCACTCTACTATTCACTCTCTACTACTCACTCTAATACTCTCTACTACTCACTCTCTACTACTCACTCTCCGCTACTCACTCTCTACTACTCTACTACTCTCTACTACTCTCTCTACTACTAACTCCCTGCTGCTCTCTCTACAACTCACTCTCTAATACTCTCTACTACTCACTCTCTACTACACACTCTCTACTACTTGCCCTCTACTACTCGCTCTATACTACTCTCTACTACTCACTCTTTACTACTCACTCTTTACTACTCTACTACTCTCTCTACTACTCACTCTCTACTACTCACTCTACTACTCTCTACTACTCACTCTCTACTACGCTCTCTCCTACACACTCTCTACTACCTACTCTCTACTACTCGCTCTCTACTACTCTCTACCCCTCACTCTCTACTACTCACTCTCTACTACTCTGCTACTCTCTACTACTCTCTCTACTACTTACTCTCTACTACTCTATACTACTCTCTCCACTACTCACTCCCTCCTACTCTCTACTACTCACTCTACTACTCTCTACCACTCACTCTCTACTTCTCTACTACTCATTCTCTACTACTCTATACTACGCTCTCTACTACTCACTCTCTACTACTCACTCTAATACTCTCTATAACTCACTCTCTACTACTCACTGTCCACTACTCACTCTCTACTACTCTACTACTCTCTACTACTCTCTCTACTACTCACTCCTTACTACTCGCTCTACAACTCACTCTCTACTACTCTCTACTATTCACTCTCTACTACACACACTCTACTACTTGCCCTCTACTACTCGCTCTATTCTACTCTCTACTACTCACTCTCTATTACTCTATACTACTCACTCTCTACTACTCCACTACTCTCCACTACTCACTTTCTACTACTCACTCCCTAATGCTATCCACTACTCTCTCTCTACCCCTTACTCTCTACTACTCACTCTCAACTACTCTCTGCTAAGTACTCTCTACCACTCTACTACTCACTGTATTCTGCTCTCTACTACTCACTCTCTACTACTCACTCTCTACTACTCTCTCTCTCTCTACTACTCTCTCTACTACTCACTCTACTACTCACTCTCTACTACTCTCTGCTACTCACTCTCTACTATTCACTCTCTACCACTCTCTACTATTCAATCTCTACTATCTACTCTCTACTATTCAATCTCTACTATTCACTCTCTACTTATCACTCTCTACTACTCTCTACTACTCACTCTACTAATAAGTCTCTACTACTCTCTACTACTCACTCTCTACTACTTACTTTCTACTACTCACTCTCTACTACTCACTCTACTACTCTCTACTACTCACTCTCTGCTATTCTCCCTATTTCTCTCTACTACTCTTTCTACTACTCACTCTCTACTACTCTGTAAAACTCACTCTACTATTCTCTACTACTCCTTACCACTCACTCTCTACTATTCAACTATGCACTCTCTACTACTCTTTTTCTACCACTCACTCTCTACTACTCACTCTAATACTCTCTACTACTTACTCTCTACTACTCACTCTCTCCTTCTCTCTACTCCTCACTATCTACTCCTCACTGTCTAATACTCTACTACTCTCTACTACTCTCTCTACTACTCACTCTCTACTACTCTACTACTCTCTACTGATCCCTCCACTACTCACTCTCTCCTACTCTCTACTACTCACTCTACTACTCTCGACCACTCACTCTCTACTACTCTACTACTTACTCTCTACTACTCTCTACTACTCTCTCTCTACTACTCATTTTTTACTACTCACTCTAATACTCTCTACTACTCACTCTCTACTACTCACTCTCCACTTCTCACTCTACTATTCACTCTCTACTACTCAATCTAATACTCTCTACTACTCACTCTCTACTACTCACTCTCCGCTACTCACTCTCTACTACTCTACTATTCTCTCTACTACTAACTCCCTACTGCTCTCTCTACAACTCACTCTCTAATACTCTCTACTACTCACTCTCTACTACACACTCTCTACTACTTGCCCTCTACTACTCGCTCTATACTACTCTCTACTACTCACTCTTTACTACTCACTCTTTACTACTCTACTACTCTCTCTACTACTCACTCTTTACTACTCTACTACTCTCTCTACTACTCGCTCTCTACTACTCTGTACTGCTCACTCTACTATTCTCTACTACTCTCTATCACTCACTCTCTACTACTCGACTATTCACTCTCTACTACTTTCTACTACTCTTTTTCTACTACTCACTCTCTACTACTCACTCTACTACTCTCTACTACTCACTCTCTACTACGCTCTCTCCTACACACTCTCTACTACTTACTCTCTACTACTCGCTCTCTACTACTCTCTACCCCTCACTCTCTACTACTCGCTCTCTACTACTCTGCTACTCTCTACTACTCTCTCTACTACTTACTCTCTACTACTCTATACTACTCTCTCCACTACTCCCTCCCTCCTACTCTCTACTACTCACTCTACTACTCACTACCACTCACTCTCTACTACTCTACTACTCTCTCTCTACTACTCTATACTACGCTCTCTACTACTCACTCTCTACTACTCACTCTAATACTGTCTACAACTCACTCTCTACTACTCACTCTCCACTACTCACTCTCTACTACTCCACTACTCTACTACTCTCTCTACTACTCACTCCTTACTACTCTCTCTACAACTCACTCTCTACTACACACACTCTACTACTTGCCCTCTACTACTCGCTCTATTCTACTACTCACTCTCAACTACTCTATACTACTCACTCTCTACTACTCCACTACTCTCTACTACTCACTTTCTACTACTCACTCCCTAATGCTATCCACTACTCTCTCTCTACTCCTTACTCTCTACTACTCACTCTCAACTACTCTCTGCTAAGTACTCTCTACTACTCTACTACTCACTGTCTACTGCTCTCTACTACTCACTCTCTACTACTCACTCTCTACTACTCTCGCTCTCTACTACTCTCTCTCTACTACTCACTCTACTACTCACTCTCTACTACTCTATGCTACTCACTCTACTACTCACTATCTACTACTCTCTACTATTCAATCTCTACTATCTACTCTCTACTATTCAATCTCTACTATTCACTCTCTACTTCTCACTCTCTACTACTCTCTACTACTCACTCTACTAATAAGTCTCTACTACTCTCTACACGTCACTCTCTACTACTCACTTTCTACTACTCACTCTCTACTACTCACTCTACTACTCTCTACTACTCACTCTCTGCTATTCTCTCTACTACTCTCTACTACTCTCTCTACTACTCACTCTCTACTACTCTGTACTACTCACTCTACTATTCTCTACTACTCCTTACCACTCACTCTCTACTATTCGGCTATGCACTCTCTACTACTCTCTACTACTCTTTTTCTACTACTCACTCTCTACTACTCACTCTAATACCTTCTACTACTTACTCTCTACTACTCACTCTCTCCTCTCTATGCCTCACTCTCTACTACTCACTCTCTACTGCTCTACTACTCTCTACTACTCTCTCTACTACTCACTCTCTACTACTCTACTACTCTCTACTAATCTCTCCACTACTCACTCTCTCCTACTCTCTACTACTCACTCTACTACTCTCGACCACTCACTCTCTACTACTCTACTACTTACTCTCTACTACTCTCTCTCTCTACTACTCACTCTTTACTACTCACTCTAATACTCTCTACTACTCACTCTCTACTACTCACTCTCCACTTCTCACTCTCTACTATTCACTCTCTACTACTCACTCTCTACTACTCTACTACTCTCTCTACTACTCACTCTCTACTACTCTCTCTACAACTCTCTCTCTGCGACTCGCTCTCTACTACTCTCTACCCCTCACTCTCTACTACTCTCTCTACTACTCACTCCCTACTACTCTCTCTACAACTCACTCTCTAATACTCTCTACTACTCACTCTCTACTACACACTCTCTACTACTTGCCCTCTACTACTCGCTCTATACTACTCTCTCCTACTCACTTTCTACTACTCACTCTCTAATCTCTCCACTACTCACTCTCTCCTACTCTCTACTACTCACTCTACTACTCTCTACCACTCACTCTCTACTACTCTACTACTTACTCTCTACTACTCCTTCTCTACTACTCACTCTCTACTACTCACTCTAATACTCACTACTACTTACTCTCTACTACTCACTCTCCACTCCTCACTCTCCACTACTCTCTACTACTCACTCTTTACTACTCTACTACTCTCTACTACTGTCTCTACTACTCACTCTCTACTACTCTACTACTCTCTACTACTCTCTCTACTACTCGCTCTCTACTACTCTGTACTACTCACTCTACTATTCTCTACTACTCTCTGACTCACTCTCTACTACTAGACTATTCACTCTCTACTACTTTCTACTACTCTTTTTCTACTACTCACTCTCTACTACTCACTCTACTACTCTCTAGTACTCACTCTCTACTACGCTCTCTCCTACACACTCTCTACTACTTACTCTCTACTACTCGCTCTCTACTACTCTCTACCCCTCACTCTCTACTACTCACTCTCTACTACTCTTCTACTCTCTACTACTCTCTCTACTACTTACTATCTACTACTCTCTACTACTCTCTCCACTACTCACTCCCTCCTACGCTCTACTACTCACTCTACTACTCTCTACTACTCACTCTCTACTACTCTATACTACGCTCTCTACTACTCACTCTCTACTACTCACTCTAATACTCTCTACTACTCACTCTCTACTACTCACGCTCCACTACTCACACTCTACTACTCTCTACTACTCTCTCTACTACTCACTCCTTACTACTCTCTCTACAACTCACTCTCTACTACTCTCTACTACTCACTCTCTACTACTCCACTACTCTCTACTACTCACTTTCTACTACTAACTCCCTAATGCTATCCACTACTCTCTCTCTACCCCTTACTCTCTACTACTCACTCTCACCTACTCTCTGCTAAGTACTCTCTACTACTCTATTACTCACTGTCTACTGCTCTCTACTACTCACTCTCTACTACTCTCTCTACTACTCACTCTACTACTCACTCTCTACTACTCTCTGCTACTCACTCTCTACTACTCACTCTCTACTACTCTCTACTACTCACTCTCTACTACTCACTTTCTACTACTCACTCTCTACTACTTACTCTACTACTCTCTACTACTCACTCTCTGCTATTCTCTCTACTACTCTCTACTACTCTCTCTACTACTCTGTACTACTCACTCTACTATTCTCTACTACTCCTTACCACTCACTCTCTACTATTCGACTATGCACTCTCAACTACTCTCTACTACTCTTTTTCTACTACTCACTCTAATACTCTCTACTACTTACTCTCCACTACTCGCTCTCTCCTTCTTTCTACTCCTCACTCTCTACTACTCTATCTACTACTCACTCTCTGCTACTCTACTACTCTCTACTAATCTCTCCACTACTCACTCTCTCCTACTCTCCACTACTCACTCTACTACTCTCGACCA
Source organism: Lissotriton vulgaris (assembly GCF_964263255.1). Lineage (NCBI taxonomy): Eukaryota > Metazoa > Chordata > Amphibia > Caudata > Salamandridae > Lissotriton > Lissotriton vulgaris. Next base: position 36,438 of record NW_028241619.1, read on the forward strand.
CTCACTCTCTACTACTCTACTACTTACTCTCTACTACTCTCTACTACTCTCTCTCTACTACTCACTCTTTACTACTCACTCTAATACTCTCTACTACTCACTCTCTACTACTCACTCTCCACTTCTCACTCTCTACTATTCACTCTCTACTACTCACTCTACTACTCACTCTCTACTACTCTACTACTCTCTCTACTACTCACTCTCTACTACTCTCTCTACAACTCACTCTCTACTACTCACTCTCTACTACTCTCTACCCCTCACTCTCTACTACTCACTCTCTACTACTCTACTACTCTCTCTTATACTTACACTCTACTACTCTGTACTACTCTCTCCACTACTCACTCACTCCTACTCTCTACTACTCACTCTACTACTCTCTACCACTCACTCTCTACTACTCTACTACTCACTCTCTACCACTCTATACTACTCTCTCTACTACTCACTCTCTACTACTCACTCTAATACTCTCTACCACTCACTCTCTACTACTCACTCTCCACTACTCACTCTCTACTACTCTACTACTCTCTACTACTTTCTCTACTACTCACTCCCTACTACTCTCTCTACAACTCACTCTCTAATACTCTCTACTACTCACTCTCTACTACACACTCTATACTACTTGCCCTTTACTACTCGCTCTATACAACTCTCTACTACTCACTCTCTACTACTCTTCCTACTCACTCTCTACCACTCTACTACTCTTTACTACTCACTTTCTACTACTCACTCCCTAATGCTATCCACTGCTCTCTCTCTAATCCTTACTCTCTACTACTCACTCTCAACTACTCTCTGCTAAGTACTTTCTACTACTCTACTACTCACTGTCTACTACTCACTCTCTACTACTCTCTACTATTCAATCTCTACTATCTACTCTCTACTATTCAATCTCTACTATTCACTCTACTTCTTACTCTCTACTACTCTCTACTACTCTCTCCACTAATAAGTCTCTAATACTCTCTACTACTCACTCTCTACTAATCACTTTCTACTACTCACTCTCACCTACTCACTCTACTACTCTCTACTACTCCCTCTCTGCTACTCACTCTCTACTACGCACTCTATACTACTCTCTACTATTCAATGTCTACTATCTACTGTCTACTATTCAATCTCTACTATTCACTCTCTACTATTCACTTTCTACTACTCTCTACTACTCACTCTTCTAATCTGTCTCTACTACTCTCTACTACTCACTCTACTACTCTCTACTACTCACGTTCTACTACTCACTCTCTACTACTCACTCTACTACTCTCTACTACTCACTCTCTACTACTCTCTCTCCTACCCACTCTCTACTACTCACTCTCTACTACTCACTCTCTACTACTCTCTCTCCTACCAACTCTCTACTCCTCACTCTCTACTACTCAATCTCCACTACTCACTCTCTACTACTCTACTACTCTCTACTACTCTCTCTACAACTCACTCTCCACTACTCTCTACTTCTCACTCTCTACTACACACTTTCTACTACTTGCCCTCTACTACTCGCTCTTTACTACTCTCTAATAGTCACTCTCCACTACTCTATACTACTTACTCTCTACTACTCCACTACTCTCTACTACTCACTTTCTACTACTCAATCCCTAATACTATCCACTACTCTCTCTCTACTCCTTACTCTCTACTACTCACTCTCAACTACTCTCTACTATGTACTCTCAACTACTCTACTAATCACTGTCTACTGCTCCCTCTCTACTACTCACTCTCTACTACTCCCTCTCTGCTACTCGCTCTCTACTACTCACTCTCTACTAATCTCTACTATTCAATCTCTACTTTCTACTCTCTACTATTCACCCTCTACTACTCACTCTCTACTACTCTCTACTACTCACTCTACTAATCAGTCTCTACTACTCTCTACTACTCACTCTCTACTACTCACTTTCTACTACTCACTATCTACTTCTCACTCTACTACTCTCTACTACTTACTCTCTGCTATTTTCTCTACTACACTCTACTACTCTCTCTACTACTCACTCTCTACTACTCTGTACTACTCACTCTACTATTCTCTACTACTCCTTACCACTCACTCTCTACTACTCGACTATTCACTCTCTACTACTCTCTACTACTCTTTTTCTACTACTCACTCTCTAGTACTCACTCTACTACTCTCTACTACTTACTCTCTACTACTCACTCTCTACTACTCTCTACTCCTCACTCTCTACTACTCACTGTCTACTACTCTACTACTCTCTACTACTCTCTCTACTACTCAGTCTCAGCTACTCACTCTCTACTACTCTACTAGTCTCTACTACTCTCTCCACTACTCACTCTCTCCGACTCTCTCTACAACTCACTCTCTACTACTCTCTACTACTCACTCTCTACTACTTCCCCTCTACTACTCGCTCTCTACTACTCTCTACTACTCACTCTCGCCTACTCTATACTACTCACTCTCTACTACTCCACTACTCTCCACTACTCGCTTTCTACTACTCACTCCCTAATACTATCCACTATTCTCTTTCTACCCCTTACTCTCTACTACTCACTCTCAACTACTCTCTACTACGTACTCTCTACTACTCTACTACTCACTGTTTACTGCTCTCTCTCTACTACTCACTGTCTACTACTCACTCTCTACTACTTTCTACTCTCTCTCTCTACTAGTCTCTGAATGAATGAATGAATGATTAGAGCCTTGTATAGCGCAACTTTGCCCGAAGGCGTCAAGGCTCTGAAGATGGAAAGAAAAGCTGAATGTGAAAAAGAGGAGGAATACCGGCTAGAGGTAGGCTTCCCTGAAAAGCGAGGTCTTCAATGCCTTCCGGAACTGAGAATGAGAGGACTGATCCCTACGTTCCGCAGGAAGATCGTTCCACATCCTAGGAACAAGGGAGAAAAAAACCCTTCCCCCCATCTTGCCTTCAGAATTCAGGGAACAGCAAGAAGGTTTTTGTTCGCGGAGCGAAGGACCCTACCGGGGACATAGAGGGACACAAGAGAACTGATGTCTTCTGCCCCGAGCCCATGAAGGGCGTGATGTGTGAGGCACAAGGCCTTGAAGTCAATCCTGGCTTGCATGGGGAGCCAGTGCAGATCTTTCCTAATGGTTGAGCCTGATGAACGCCTAGGAGCATCAACAACGAACCTTGCAGCCGCGTTTTGCACAATTTGGAGATGCTGGACAAGTTGTTTGGTAATTCCCAAATAAAGTACATTACAATAGTCCAGGCGGGAGGCTGTGAGGGCTACCGTAACTTGTTTACGGGCTTCGATTGACAGGTAATGTACGATTTTCCTCAGGATTCGCAAAACCCTGCAGCAGGTTGAGGCCGTTCTGCTGACCTGCTTGTCGAAGGAGAGTAAGGAGTCAAAGATAACGCCAAGATTCCGAGCTGACTGAGTGGGTGTGGGGCAGGCACAGAGAACAGAGGGCCACCAGTCCACAGACCAAGTCTCCTGCTTTCCTCCAAAAATGATCACCTCAGTTTTCTCCCCGTGAAGTATGAGGCAGTTTTTTACCATCCACTCCGCAACTGCCTTCATACAAGCTTTAAAATTGAGGGCAGTGATGTCAGCGGTATGTGAGATGGAGACCATGATCTGGGTGTCGTCAGCGTAGGATACGACTTCCAGACCAAAGGATCTGACAAGCCTGGCTAAAGGTGTTACATATATATTGAAGAGCGTGGGGCTCAGGGACGAGCCCTGAGGAACCCCACACTGCACAGGCTTGACAGGGGAGAGGTAGTCGCCCAACTTGACCCTTTGTTCGCGCTGAGTCAAAAAAGATGTTAAGAGGCTAAGCGCCGTTCCGTCCACTCCTATTTCCCGCAGACGCCCAGCCAAAATGGCAGGGGACAGAGTTTCGAATGCGGCGGTGAGGTAGAGCAGGACCAGCAGGGTAGTCTGGCCACTGTCGACCTTCGCAAGTATGTTATTAGTGACAATTGTCAGGGCGGACTAGGTGCTATGGGCTTTGCGAAAACCGCGTTGGGATGGGTCAAGAAGGCTGGCGTGATCTAAGAAGGCGCTCAGTTGGATATTTAAGTGAGTTTCCAGTATTTTCACAGGGGCAGGGAGCAAGCAGATGGGGCGAAAGTTCTTAAGAATGCCAGGGTCTAACGTGGGTTTCTCAAGGAAGGGCTTGACGATGGCAAATTTCCAAGGCTTCGGGTAAACTCCCTCAAGAATTGCTTGATTGATCACCTCTAGAAAGAGAGGAAGTAAGACATCCCTGCATTCCTTAAAAATTAAAGAGGACAGGGGTCAAGAGGAGATCCAGACTTCAGGTTTTCCAAAAGCAGATTAATTTGTTCTAAGGTAAGCAGAGGGAAGTTAGTGAGATAACCCCCCTGCCTTGTAACGGAGGTGGCAGCTGGTGAAAAAGTCTCCAGGTCAGAGGCGGGCCCTAGATCATGATTAAGGGTTTCTAGACCCGAGTAAATGTTAGAGATTTTCTCATGGAAATAGGTAGAGATTTGATCACAAAGGTCCTGTGAGGCCTCAATAGGGTCAGGAGATTGAAGGGCACACAGAGAGTCCACAATTTTAAATAGCTCCCGAGGGGAGCTAAGGGAAGTGGTGATCTTAGTAAAATGGGATTTCTTTTCTACCAGCACAGCGGCTTTGTATTCCTTGAGCAATCTCTTGTGGATGTATTTTTCAAGGGGGTCAAGGTGGAGTCTCCAGAGCCTCTCCTGCTTTCTGCAGCCCTGCCTAAGCACTCTGAGAGCGTCTGAGAACCAGGGTGCTGTGGGGCGTTTCCTTGCAGTATAGTGCTGCTTCAGCGGGGCCAGAGTATCAACGGCTTTAGAAATAGCATTGTAGAGGACAAGGGCCGAGATGTCAGTTCCCCTGGTAAGAAGGGGCATAGAACTGGACAGCAAAGGGGCCAGAGTTTCATTATTTATCCCCCGAAAGTTTCTCTTTAATTCCCATCTGCTAGAGTCTCCCTGCGCAGTATTGGGAAGGGGGAAGAAGAAGGCAAAAGGGACAGATGAATGATCTGACCAAGACAGAGGAAGGGGGGTCCCGATCCTTATTCTAGGGTTATTGGAAAAAACCCCATCCAACCTATGTCCAGCGGAGTGAATGGGCTCTATCACAGTTTGTGTTAGTCCACAGGAAGTCATGGAGTCCAACAAGTGGGTAGTATCTCTGGAGGTGTCATCCTCCAGATGGAAATTAAAATTCCCTAGGATGGTTAAATTGGGCCTATCCCTAAAGTGTTCCAGAACTTGCGATAGGTCATGGCTGAAGCTAGACCTGGGGCCTGGTGGCCTGTAGATCAGGATGCCCGCAAAGGAGATAGTAGGAATGGGGCTGAGTACAAAATACATGGCCTGGAAAGACACTACAGGGAGATGTTCGATATGACATTTTATTGAAGTTCTGTGAAGTATTCCCAGTCCCTCCCTCTCCGGACCTGCCTATCCATTCTGGCCAGGGAGTATACCTCGGGAATGGCATTTAAAAGTTCAGGCCCAGAGCGCTCGGAGGCCCAGGTCTCAGTTACAAATGCCCATGCGGGGTTTCTTTCCGAGATGAAGTCCCTAAAAGCAAAGTTGTTTTTAACTAGGGACCAAGCATTAATGAGGAACCCAGCCTCAATGATCGGCAGGGAGGGCTCAGTTTTCTCAGCCCTAAAGCGTTTATGGGGCGGCGTAAGGCGGGGTAAGGTAGAATTTCTCTCATAGCAGTGGCGCGAAGGACTATTAAGAAGAGACTCTGGGGTGAGCATATGGTGACAGCTCTTAACGGAGGGTTTAAGTGCAGTTAGCATTTGTAAGTCGTAATAGAAACTAGCCTGGCCATGGCTAACAGGTCGAACAGCCGTCCCGGCCCCCGGCGCCTCCTTAGCGCTGACGGGCGCAGACGAGCAGGACTCTGGCACGACTCCGGCACAGATCCGGCACATCCGCTGGTCGCGTCCGCTGGGCGGAGACATGCCCGTCCCTTTTTATGCGCAGCTAGAGCGCGTCAGAGCGCTTGCACACACCCAATATGGCCGCTATGACTCTTCGTCTACCCGGGACCGGACTGCTCATCGTCAACACTCGGCTGAGAGTGGGCCAGGTAGCGAGGAAATGGGGAGAGGTGGTAGCAAGTTAAAAACTTTTTAAATCAAGCCGAAATAATAAGTATTAAAAACAAGCAAGAGAATCGCGGCACAGCAACCTCCCGGCTACCGCCTTAGGAGGGAAATAATCACACAGCCCAATCGAGAGATAAGGTCAGAGAGGTAAGTGCAGTTTAGAAACAAACAATGCGGTGCAGTAAAATATATTCCCTTTCCAATTACCCAAGCCCTTTCCTAGCGCTCCTCAAAGAAGACTGTTGGCAAGTAATCTGCCTACTAGCGCTTTCCAGTGCGTGTCGCGGGAGGTATGGGGCTTAAGTAGTGAGGTCAGGGACACTAGCCTGCTAACCTTAATGTTCTGAAACCAGAAGTGTAGTGCTGCCGGTGAGTGACAGAAAGAGCTTCCCTCCACACAAACTGAATTCACAGTGGAGGACTGGGGAAGTGAAGAGATAAGGTCAGAGAGGTAAGTGCAGTTTGAAAACAAACAATGCAGCAAAGTAAAATATATTCCCTTTCCAATTACACGAGCCCTTTACTAGCGCTCCTCAAAGAAGACTGTTGGCAAGTAATCTGCCTGATAGCGCTTTTCAGGGCGCGTCGTGGGAGGCATGGGGCTTAAGTAGTGAGGTCAGGGACACTAGCCTGCTAACCTTGGTGCTCTGAAACTGGAAGTGTAGTGCTGCCGGTGAGTGACAGAAAGAGCTTCCCTCCACACAAACTGAATTCACAGCGGTGGACCGGGGAAGTGAAGAGATAAGGTCAGAGAGGTCCTACTCTCTACTACTCCCTCTCTGCTACTCTCTCTCTACTACTCACTCTACTACTCACTCTCTACTACTCTCTACTACTCCCTCTCTGCTACTCACTCTCTACTACTCACTCTCTACTACTCTCTACTATTCAATGTCTACTATCTACTCTCTACTATTCAATCTCTACTATTCACTCTCTACTATTCACTTTTTACTACTCTCTACTACTCACTCTACTAATCAGTCTCCACTACTTTCTACTACTCACTCTCTACTACTCTCTACTACTCACTCTCTACTACTCACTCTACTACTCTCTACTACTCACTCTCTGCTATTCTCTCTGCTACTCTCTACTACTCTCTCTACTACTCACTCTCTACTACTCTGTACTACTCACTCTACTATTCTCTACTACTCCTTACCACTCACTCTCTACTACTCGACTATTCACTCTCTACTACTCTTTTTCTGCTACTCACTCTCTACTACTCTCTCTACTACTCACTCTCTACTACTCACTCTCCTACCAACTCTCTACTCATTCATTCTCTACTACTCACTCTTTACTACTCTACTACTCTCTACTACTCTCTTTACTACTCACTCTCTAATACTCACTCTCTACTTCTATACTACTCTCTACTACTCTCTCCACTACTCACTCTCTCCTACTCTCTACTACTCACTCTACTACTCTCTACTACTCTCTACCACTCACTCGCTACTACTCTACTACTCACTCTCTACTACTCTCTACTACTCTCTCTCTACAACCCTCTCTCTACTACTCACTCTATTACTCTGTACTACTCACTCTCTACTACTCTTTCTCTACTACTCACTCTCCACTACTCACTCTCTACTACTCGTTCTCTACTACTCTACTACTCACTCTACTACTCACTCTCTACTACTCTACTACTCTCTACTACTCTCTCTACTACTCACTCTCTACTACTCTATCTACTACTCACTCTCTACTACTCTCTACTACTCACTCTCTACTACACACTCTCTACTAATTGCCCTCTACTACTCGCTCTCTACTACCCTCTACTACTCACTCTACTTCTCACTCTCTACTACTCTCTACTACTCGCTCTCTACTACTCCGCTACTCTCTACTACTCAATTTCTACTACTCACTCCCTACTACTATCCACTACTCTCTTTCTAGCACTTACTCTCTACTTGTCAGAAGGTTCAAATAACACTGGAGTCGACGCAGGTTCCTATGCCCACCACCTCTAAAAGGAATACCTTATGTATTACACTCTAAACAATTGCTGTGATTTACTTGGAAATAACAGGTGATGTCTCTTACCCTCTGTATGAGCTGGGCTGGCCTCTCTATGTGGTAGCAAACGGGTTCTTCACTGTTCCTTCAAGTGGCCCAAAGCTAAGGACTAAATGGAAATTGGCTTGGAGAGTCTATTGGGAAATTGGGATGGTTGAATGTTCAGACTCAAGAAATGTTCGCTGAAGTCGACACTGAAATGACTAAACCTTGCTATAAGTAAGCTAATATGTCCTAGAAAAACAGTCTTAATCTAAGGTGAGGTAATAACCCCTACTCTGATACTACAAAATATCTAACTAGAATTCTATGAAGTGGCACTAACTAAATACAATACTACGAAATTCTTCAAATAAAGTCACTTGCCAGAATCCCACGTTGCGCATGCGATAAGAAACAACCAAGAACAAGAAGCGCTGACAGGAATTTTTCGGAACAAGAACTTCACACAAGAGCCGCGCTATGACTCCGGTGAAGAGGTCAGTTGAAGTGCGCAAATTCCAGAGCAGCCGTGCGTTTCATCTCCACAGCTGCTCGCGCGCTCTCGAAGACTAGAACGCTCACTCCACACTGTTCGTGATCCTCCTCGGCAGCCATGTTGGGGTACTGGTTTTTCTAGGTTCTGGACACAGCGCTGCAGGAATAACGTGGTCACTCTATGCTGCCTCCTCCAACGTAGATATTTAGAGACCTGCTTTAATGACCGCTGAGTTTTCGCTTGCACTGACCTAATGCTAGCTATAGTGCTTGAAGTCTTGACAGTACCCCCTTTCAAGAATGGTCCTTCCAAAGTGGGTTTGTTGGGGTGCGCCTTATGAAAGGCTTCAACTTGTCGTGGGGCATTTACATTGACTGATGGTTCCCACGACCGCTCTTCAGGTAAAACAGTTTATTCTTAGTGACCTTGGAATCTAAGATCCTGCTGACCTCGTACTCCTCGCTAGATTCTACCGCTATAGCGGGTGGAGAGTCTTTTAACCTGACCTTATCTGGACTTTTCTTCAGAAGGGAAATGTGGAAGGTCGAATGAATTTTCAATGACTTTGGTAATTGTAATTTCACCACTACAGGGTTAATGATCTTCTGGATTTTAAATGGCCCTATGAATCTAGGCAGAAACTTCCGATTACCCTTCAATCTCAAATGTTTTGTGGATAGCCACACCTGATCGCCTACTTCAAACTGGGGACCTTGTCTTCTCTTTTTGTCTGCCTGTTTCTTATAGGATTGTTTGGCCCTGATTAAGTTTCTCAATGCTCTTTTGTAAGAACCCTGTAGCTCTTCCATTACACTAGTAACGGCGGGGACCTCTCCAATCTGTTTTCCAAGTGTGATAGTCGGATGTCTGCCTGTATTCAAGTAAAATGGAGTAAACCCTGTGGAGTCATGAGTTGCGTTATTGTATGCGAATTCTGCTGTCCACAGTAATTCAGACCATTCAACATCCTGCTCTAACAGATAGAGGCGTAAATACTGCTCTAGATCTTGGTTCAACCTCTCGGTCTGACCGTCTGTTTCAGGATGATAACTAGTCGAATAACGTGTATCTATACCTAAATTGTGCATAAAGGTCTTCCAAAATTTCGACATGAACTGTGACCCCCTATCTGAAATGATTACTTGTTGAATCCCGTGTGCCCGAATTATGTGTTGGTTAAAGGTCTGCACTAATTGTGAAGCTGTGGGTACAGTCTTGAAGGGAATGAAATGTCCCATTTTTGAAAATGAGTCCACCACCACCAAAATCACTGTGTTGCCTTGACTAGAGGGCAGATCCACTATCAAATCTATTGTCACTGTGTGCCATGGGTAGGGTGCGTTGGGTAAGGGTTGCAATAACCCTTGCGGGGCCTGTCGACTGGGCTTCCCCTTGATGCAGATCTCACAGGTCGAAACATATTGTCTTACTTGGGCTGCCAAATCTGGCCACCAAAAGTGTCGTCTGACCAGTTCTTCCGTCTTCTTAACTCCTTTGTGGCCCGCCAACCGGTCATCGTGGCAACCTTTCAAGGCCTCTTCTTGAAGTTTTCTGGTCGGAAGATATAGCTTGCCTTCATGATAAGGAAGTCCATCGACAAGAGTTCTTTTTCCATCTGACTCGGCCCACTTACGGAGATCCTCCTCTGAGCAAACTTGCTGAATTTGTTCATCGAATTCTTTCATTTGCATGGCCCTGATAATTTGTTTCAACGGAACTATCGGTTCTTCGACTGAAGGTTTTTCTTCGGCTGTTGGGTTCATGCGTGAAAGGGCATCGGCCTTTCCATTTTTCGCACCTGGTTTGTACGTGATCACGAAGTCAAATTCTGAGAAGTACAGGGACCATCTCAATTGACGTGGCGAAAGTGTTTTTGCAGACTTGAGAAATTGGAGGTTACGATGGTCCGTAAATACAGTGACAGTATGCTTGGCCCCTAGTAAGTAGTGTCGCCAGTCTTGGAATGCTTCTCGAACAGCCAACAATTCCTTGTCGGCGATGGAGTAATTACGCTCCGTGTCAGACAGCTTCCTGGACCGGTAGGCCACCGGATGCAGTTGTCCCGTCGTTTTGTTTCTCTGCGATAAAATTCCTCCGGTTGCAAAGTCTGATGCATCTGTTTCAACGAAAAATGCTTGTTCCGGATCGGGGTGCATTAGGATAGGGGCGCTAATGAAGGCAGTCTTCAAGTCTTGGAAGGCTTGTTCTGCAGTTGCGGTCCACACAAATTTTTGCCCCTTCTTTAGCAGGTGAGTGATGGGAGTGACTTTAGACGAGAAATTAGGAATGAACCTCCGGTAAAAATTGGCAAAACCAATAAAACTTTGGATTTCCTTCACACTCCCTGGTGATGACCACTCTTGAATGGTACGGACCTTTGAATTATCCATCTCGACCCCAGCTGCGGACAACATGAATCCCAAGAACTCCACCTTCTCGGCATGGAATGAACACTTTTCCAACTTCACGTACAAGTGGTTATCCAAAAGCTTCTGGAGTATGGCTCGCACATGCTTGACGTGATCTTCCATCTTGTCGGAAAAAATCAATATGTCATCAATATACACTACAGCCACTCGATCCAAGAATTCCCGCAGAACATCGTTTACGAAGTTTTGAAAGGCTGCTGGGGCATTGCTCAACCCATAAGGCATCACTTGATACTCAAACAATCCATACTTGGTCCGAAAGGCTGTTTTCCATTCATCACCCTCGGCCACTCTCACCAAATGGTAAGCTCCACGCAGATCAAGCTTGGTGTAAATTTTTGCTCCTTTGACTTGGTCCAATAGCTGATTGATGAGAGGTAATGGGTACCGTTTTTTTACTGTGACTTGATTCAATGCTCTATAATCAATACACGTGCGGAGAGTCCCATCCTTCTTGGGCCGGAAGAAAAGCAGAGACGAAACTGGAGATTGTGATGGCCTTATGAATCCCATTTTAGTGTACTCTTCCAAATATTCTTTGAGATAGATGTTTTCCTTTTCTGTGAGCGCATAAATTCGACTACAGGGCAGGTTGGCACTGGCTTCCAACTCAATCTTACAATCGTAGCTCCTGTGCGGCGGTAGTTTCTCTGCATTCCTTTTGTCGAACACACTTGCCAAATCTTGGTATTCTTTAGGTATTTCTTCTGCGCTAACAGTGCAAATGCGGAGCGACAATTTAGCCAACTCCGTAGCCGGCGATCCCTCGCACTCTTCTGGACTCTTAGCAAAACAATTCCTCTGACAAAATTCCGAGTTCATCTTGACCGTCCTCCTCTCCCAATCAATAATCGGGTTATGCGTAGTCAACCATGGCAAACCCAAGATCAGCTGGAACTGAGGTGCATCTATGAGGTTAAATCTGATAAATTCTCGATGACCCTGCAACCCCTCCAATTCTAAGGTCTCCGTTTCTTCTACTATGGGTCCTGAAGTCAAATTGGAACCGTCGACCGCTTTTACTACTTCGAGGTTCTTCTTCTTGATCGCCTTTATGCCCATCTCTTGCGCATATTTCAGGTCGCAGAAGTTCCCTGTGGCCCCCGAATCAATCATAACTGAAACTTCTTCCAACTTCTGGGGTCCGAATTTGACTGTAAAAAACACAGTAAGGTGAGGGGCCGCTGACTGTAATGTGTTAATCAGTTGCTGAGGTTCATGAGTTGACTGTTCGGAACATCCCACCAGGGCAACTCCCTTTACTGGTGGGATCGATCTTTTAACCCCTGGCTATTTTTGTTTCTCTTCGGACACTCTCTCACAAAATGTCCTGAGGTACCACAATACAAGCACAACTGGTTTGCTCGCCTCTTGTCTTTTTCTTCTTGTGAGAGAGGTCCCCTGATGGAACCTATTTGCATTGGTTCCTCTCCGGTACCAGTATCGGGTTTTGAGGGTTCAGATCTCATACGGTCTAGGCGTGGCACAAATGACTTGTAATCTTGCTTCTTTTCTGACCTTCTTTCAAACAATCGATGTTCAATTTGAAGAACTAAATCTATAAGTTCTGATATTTCCTGAGGACGTTTTGGGATCTGTGCTAATGCATCTTTTATTTCATCTTTAAGACCTCGATAGATTATCGCCGCACGTTTACTGTCGGGCCAATCTGTTTCGACGATTAGTTTGTTGAACTGGGCTATATATGCTACCAATTCTCGATTGCCTTGCTTGAGATCTAGGAGTTCGTTGTCTGTAGCTTGGTTGGCCGTTCTTCTATCGAATATTCATAGAAATTCTTTCTTGAAACGGTTAAAGTCATATATTGCTGCGTCATTTCGAGAGACCAACGGCATAGACCAGGCAGCGGCGTCACCGCTCAAGTAAGACAACATGAATGCGACCTTGGCTTGATCCTCTTTGAAAACTACTGATCTGCACAAGAAATGCAAGGAACATTGCGTCAGGAAAATTTGGGCCTTATGGGGGTCCCCGCTAAAGCGTTCTGGGTTGGCTAAAGGGACAATTGGAGCCACTGAATGAATCACTTGCGTGGCCACTTCTGCACCAGAGTTATGAGAGGAATTGAAACTAGGTAAAGGAGTTGTTCCCGCTATGAGTTCCTCTAATTTCTGTTGAACGTGACGAGTTTCTTGTTGGGACCTTTTTACCTCATCCCTAAGGACTCTATTCTCTTCTGTGGAGCGTGTAAGCTGGGCCTGTAACCCTTCTAGGATTCCCGCCAAGGAGTTCATATCAAATCCCTCAGCCATGTCGACTCGAGTGAAAAGTTGGCACTTCAATCTGTCAGAAGGTTCAAATAACACTGGAGTCGACGCCGGTTCCTATGCCCACCACCTCTAAAAGGAATAACTTATGTATTACACTCTAAACAATTGCTGTGATTTACTTGGAAATAACAGGTGATGTCTCTTACCCTCTGTATGAGCTGGGCTGGCCTCTCTATGTGGTAGCAAACGGGTTCTTCACTGTTCCTTCAAGTGGCCCAAAGCGAAGGACTAAATGGAAATTAGCTTGGAGAGTCTCTTGGGAAATTGGGATGGTTGAATGTTCAGACTCAAGAAATGTTCGCTGAAGTCGACACTGAAATGACTAAACCTTGCTATAAGTAAGCTAATATGTCCTAGAAAAACAGTCTTAATCTAAGGTGAGGTAATAACCCCTACTCTGATACTACGAAATATCTAACTAGAATTCTATGAAGTGGCACTAACTAAATGCAATACTACGAAATTCTTCAAATAAAGTCACTTGCCAGAATCCCACGTTGCGCATGCGATAAGAAACAACCAAGAACAAGAAGCGCTGACAGGAATTTTTCGGAACAAGAACTTCACACAAGAGCCGCGCTATGACTCCGGTGAAGAGGTCAGTTGAAGTGCGCAGATTCCAGAGCAGCCGTGCGCTTCATCTCCACAGCTGCTCGCGCGCTCTCGAAGACTAGAATGCTCACTCCACACTGTTCGTGATCCTCCTCGGCAGCCATGTTGGGGTACTCGCTTTCCTAGGTTCTGGACACAGCGCTGCAGGAATAACGTGGTCACTCTATGCTGCCTCCTCCAACGTGGATATTTAGAGACCTGCTTTAATGACCGCTGAGTTTTCGCTTGCACTGACCTAATGCTAGCTATAGTGCTTGAAGTCTTGACACTACTACTCACTCTCTACTACGCTCTACTACGTACTCTCTACTACTCTACTACTCACTGTTTACTGCTCTCTCTCTACTACTCACTCTCTACTTCTTACTCTCTACTACTCTCAACTACTCACTCTCTACTACTCTCTCTCTACTACTCACTCCACTACTCACTCTCTACTACTCTCCACTACTCTCTCTCTGCTACTCACTCTCTAATACTCACTCTCTACTACACTACTACTCTCTACTACTCTCTCCACTACTCACTCTCTCCTACTCTCTACTACTCACTCAACTACTCTCTACCACTCTCTACCACTCACTCTCTACTACTCTACTACTCACTCTCTACTACTCTATACTACTCTCTCTCTAATATTCTCTCTCTACTACTCACTCTAATACTCTCTACTACTCACTCTCTACTACTCTCTCTCTACTACTCACTCTCTACTACTCTCTACTACTCACTCTCTACTACTCACTCTCTACTACTCACTCTCTACTACTCACTCTTCACTACTCTCTACTACTCACTCTCCACTACTCACTCTCTACTATTCGCTCTCTACTGCTCTCTACTACACACTCTCCTTCTCACTCTTTACTACTCTACTACTCTCTACTACTCTCTCTACTACTCACTCTCGACTACTCTCTCTACTACTCACTCTCTACTACTCACTCTCTATTACACACTCTCTACTACTTGCCCTCTAGTACTCGCTCTCTACTACCCTCTACTACTCACTCTACTTCTCACTCTCTACTACTCTCTACTACTCACTCTCTACTACTCCGCTACTCTCTACTACTCAATTTCTACTACTCAATTTCTACTACTCACTCCCTACTACTATCCACTACTCTCTTTCTAGCAATTACTCTCTACTACTCACTCTCTACTACGCTCTACTACGTACTCTCTACTACTCTACTGCTCACTATCTACTGCTCTCTCTCTACTACTCACTTTCTACTTCTTACTCTCTACTACTCTCTACTACTCACTCTCTACTATTCTCTCTCTACTACTCACTCCACTACTCACTCTCTACTACTCTCCACTACTCTCTCTCTGCTACTCACTCTCTAATACTCTCTACTACACTACTACTCTCTACTACTCTCTCCACTATTCACTCTCTCCTACTCTCTACTACTCACTCAACTACTCTCTACTACTCTCTACCACTCACTCTCTACTACTCTACTACTCACTCTCTACTACTCTATACTACTCTCTCTCTAATACTCGCTCTCTACTACTCACTCTCTACTACTCGCTCTCTACTACTCTCTACTACTCACTCTACTACTCACTCTTTACTAATCTACTACTCTCTACTACTCTCTCTACTACTCACTCTCGACTACTCTCCCTACTACTCACTCTTTTTTACTCTCTATTACTCACTCTCTACTACACACTCTCTACTACTTGCCCTCTACTACTCGCTCTCTACTACCCTCCACTACTCACTCTACTTCTCACTCTCAACTTCTCTCTACTGCTCACTTTCTACTACTCACTCCCTACTACTATCCACTTCTCTCTTTCTACCACTTACTCTCTACTACTCACTCTCTACTACTCTCTACTACGTACGCTCTACTACTCTACTACTCACTGTCTACTGCTCTCTCTCTACTACTCACTCTCTGCTACTCTCTACTACTCACTCTCTACTACTCTCTTTCTACTTCTCACTTCACTACTCACTCTCTACTACTCTCTCTCTGCTACTCATTCTCTACTACTCTCCACTACTCAATCTCTACTATTCACTCTCTACTACTCACTCTCTAAAACTCTACTATTCACTCTACTAATCACTCTCTACTATTCTCTACAACTCACTCTCTACTACTCTCTACTACTCACTCTCTACTACTCTCTACTACTCACTTTCTACTACTCATGCTCTACTACTCACTCTACTTCTCTCTACTACTCACTCTCTGCTGTTTGATCTACTACTCTCTACTACTCACTCTCTACTCTGTATTACTCACTCTCTACTCTCTACCTCTCTACCTCTCTCTACCTTTCTCTCTACTACTCTCTACCTCTCTACCTCTCTACCTCTAAACCTCTACCAATACAACTCTAGCCTCTCTACCTCTCTCTACACGCACAAATAT
The DNA here is from genome assembly GCF_964263255.1 of Lissotriton vulgaris. NCBI lineage: Eukaryota > Metazoa > Chordata > Amphibia > Caudata > Salamandridae > Lissotriton > Lissotriton vulgaris. Next base: position 52,808 of record NW_028241619.1, read on the forward strand.
TCACATATATATGCATGTATATGCATTTATATATGTATGTGTATATATATATATGCATACATACATATATAAACATCATGCTCCTTTCGTACGCCAGAAGCGGGGCGCTTAGTGGTCGGGTGCCGAGTTTGTGGTGGCGTCCCGCAACCAATATCCAGCTCACAATTCCTATGTGCCACAAGGAAATGAACGGCACTCACTGGGCTTTGTTTTTCGGCAGCAGTTTTTTTCAAACAGACGCGTTTCGGATAAGGTTTCCTTCGTCAGTGATGTTACAAGGATACATTCGCGGCTGCCATTTTAAAGGAAGCACATTACATGTGGTAGTCAACAAGGAACTAACGCACCAGCCGTTTTCACGGGCGCCATCTTTAAGAAGAAAAAAACATATAGAGTTTGTACATAGTAGCATCATTGGTGGAAATCAGTTACAATACTGACACCTTGACAAAACATTTTAAGTGATGCGATTAGTTTTGTACGTGATCTCGCCGTGGATCGGCAATTGCAACCTTTTTAAGCCAGTTGCCAAATGCTAATTCCCTTGCTACCCATACAGTTGTTGCCATGTATCGGCTTTAAAATCATGCTTCCCCTAATCTGCTTACAGAAAAAGAAAAAGAAACTATATTCATTACACAAATGTATAAAGAACATTCATATATATACAGTGATTTTTGATTTCATCATTAAGTACCGATTTTCATTTCATCCTTATTTACAAAGATGGACTGCCATCTCCTCCCCACTGTTCAAACCATTGGGTGAATTGGTCCCCATGTCAATGATATAGCGAGACTCTAACCTCCTTAGTTTTAGAACTCTATCTCCACCTCTTACATGTGGGGGTACACAGTTTAAGCAGAAATATTTTAACAGATCCCTGTTACTTTTGTGTTTTACTGAAAAATGACACGCCACTGGGTAGCTGAAATCTTTTTTGTTAATTGCGCGCAAGTTCTAACACTCTTAGTTTTACGTTTTACCATATTTATGGTGCTCCTTATGTAGTTTAACCCATAGGGGCATGTCAGGCAGTATACTGCATGAGTTGTCTGGCATGTCATGAACTTATTGATCTTCTTGTCTGTCTTTAAACCTTTTATCTTGTAGGTCAAAACCCTATTACTTGACATACAAGCCTTGCATTTTCCGCAGGGAAAAAATCCCCTCATGTCTTTTAGAGTGCCTTTTCTAGGCATGGGACTATCGAGATGACTATGTACCAGATTGTCTCTCAGTGAGCGGGCTTTTCTGTAGGTGATTAGTGGACCCGCTGGAATATCATTTGCTATTACTGCATCAGTTTTCAGTATATGACAGTTTTTCTTCATGATGTTTCTTAGTGTGTTAGCATCATTGGAGTAGGTGGTGATCATTCTAAATTTTTCATTAGAATCCTGCTTCAATTTCCCTTGTTTCAGTATTTCGTTCCTATTCAGGTTTTTAACTCTATTTAGGGTGCTTTCTAAGAGTCCTACGCTATACCCCCTAGCCAAGAATCGTTCAAAGCTGCCGTTAACATAGGGGTCGAAATGGTAACAAGGGGTTTGAGAATATACACTGTTCCAGCCTACGAAAACCCGGACTCCAAATTATTGGAAGCCTGGTGTGCACATACGGCGATGTCGTGCAAAGGGATGTTAGAAATGTTGGTGCAATTCAAATGGAGCGATCGGGACAAAGCATTAAAATAAATTGAGCTCCTAGAGGAAGAGTTGCAAAAAAACCCGGACAAAGACTCACAGGATCAATTAAGTGAGGCCATGAAGAAACGGCTTGCCAAATACGAAACCAAGATTCGGCAGTAAAAGAAAGAAAAGTTTGACCGGGATGAAAGGGACTACGCCATGGGGCAGATTCTAACATTCTCTAAAAAATACGATCAACCCCGCAAAGAGATAGTGAACAAAAACAAAGCTGCCACAAAGAGTTGAAACCTCCAAATCCGAGGTAACGGATAAAGAGCAATCTGAAGACGAATTACCAGGCCCGTCTGGAAATTTACAAAAAAAACCTTTTCAACAGGAGTTTGAGTGACTTCTCAAATCCTCTTCTATTTCAATAAAAAATTCTGACATGCAGACTGAAACATGCACTTTCAATACCAGCAGCAGACTTCCCTGGTGAGCAGGAGCTTTACTACAGTGATCTAATAAGCAACTAGAGTGTAAACATTCAGAATTTATGGCAAATGTGTGACACATCTGAATGCCTTCTTGATGGAATCAAAGTAAAAAAACTGAAAGTATTACCTACTGAGGAAACTGTTGTAAATGAGGAAATTAGGAAACTTCATAACAAATAAGTCTCCCAAGATGGCCACCAGAGGCAAAAGAGCCCACATGTAGAACAGATATCACCCAGATGTAGCCCAAGTATGGCCCAAATACAAAATGTCCCAGAGTGTTCCAAAGAACAACTAAAGCGCTAACAGACTTACTTATGACAAAAATATGGCACAACTGAAGCCATCTTGATTGGAATAAAGTGGTACCACTTAAAACCTTTAATTTGCAAAGGAACAAAATGATGGGCTTCATTTTGCCATAGAAAATATGATTAGTGCTGCAGAAAGAAAAATTAGGGCACATTTTGCCTTCTCAAATCCTCTTCTATTTCATTAAAACATTCTGACATGCAGACTGAAACATGCACTTTGAATACCAGCAGCAGACTTCCCTGGTGAGTAGTATCTTTACTACAGTGATCTAATGAGCAACAAAGTGCTAACATTCAGAACTTATTGCAAATGTGTGACACATCTGAATGCCTTATTGATGGAACCAAAGTAAAAAGCTGAAGGTATTTCCTCCTGAGGAGACTGCAGTAAATGAGGAGATTAGGAAACTTCATAACAAATAAGTCTCCCAAGATGGCCACAAGAGACAAAAGAGCCCAAATGTAGCAACAATATCATCCAGATGTAGCCCATGTATAACTCAATGACAGAATGTCCCAGAGTGTTCTTAAGAACAACTAGAACGCTTACAGTCTTACTTATGACAAAGGTATCGCACAACTGAAGCCATCTTGATTGGAATAAACTGTTAACACTTAAAACATTTAATTTAAAAAATAACACAATGAGGGGGCTCATTTTGCCATAGAAATTATGATTAGAGCTGAAGTAAGAAAAATTAGGGCACATTTTGAGTAACTTTTCGAATCCTCTTCTATTTCATTAAAAACATTCCGGCATGCACTTTTAATACCAGCAGCAGACTTCTGTGGTAAGCAGTAGCTTTACTACAGTCATCTAAAGAGCAACTAGAGTGCTAACATTCAGCATTTATGGCAAATGTGTGACATATCTGAATACCTTCTTGATGGAATCAAAGTAAAAAACTGAACGTATTTCCTACTGAGGAGACTGCAGTAAATGAGAAAATTAGGAAACTTCATAACAAATAAATCTCCCAAGATGGCCACCAGAGACAAAAGAGCCCAAATGTAGCACAACTATCACCCAGATGTAGCTCACATGTAGCCCAATGACAGAAGTGTGCAAAACACTTTTTATTTTTTGTACTTTTGCAGTTTTATTGTCACAATTCAAAACAGATTGACCCACCTCTAGATCCAGACACAGCGGGAGCAATGCAAGTGCTAATTTCACTCTTCCCTAGGAGCAGTGCCCCAAGTGAGCAATATAGATAACGCTCCCCTGCGAGAACCCCACCTAGGGAAGGGGAAAAGTGGAGAAACAAAATATAAAGATGAGGCAGCCAGAAATCATCTACAGCACTGGAGGACAGGTGAAGACCTCACATTAGGTCTGTATTCTGTTAGCCTGCAGAAAGATACAAGGAACACTATGAATACACCCCCTCTGTCCTGTCCCAGCAGATATTACACATATAGGAATATATAAGAGGAATGACTCACTGGTAGAAGCTGCCTCAAATAGCCTTGCAAAAAAGGGCATCCAAAAAGAGAAAAAAAATAAAGTAAAAGGAAAAGAAATTTAGAGCCACCTTAGATTCACAGTAATAGAAAAGCAATTGTCTTAGTAGCTGTATTACCAGTCATCAAAGAAGATAGCTACTTAGCTCATACGATTCAGGCTCTTCTTGTGAAGATAAATATCTCCATGTGTTCCAGAGCGTATCTTGAAAACAATCAATCTTGCCTCCTAGACGAATCTCTGCAGCACAAAAATCCAAGCTGCTTAATAGCGTTTGGTTCCCGGCAAAATTACCGAGCAACGATAAACAAAAATAAACTGAAGATCCGCTGTACCGCTTCTCCACGTAGCAGGACCAGAGTCTCCATACAGATTGTCGCGTAATCTCCCAAGTTCAATGTTCAGACACCAAGAACTGCAGCAGGCTCTCTCGGTGTTCATCGTGTTTCTACACAGCGCGTCTCAGTGCGGCTCCCAAGTTCAAAGGTCCGTGAACCCAGACACACAATATGGAAATCCTCTGGCTTCAGGATATCAAAGTCTCGGAAGGCAAACACATCAGGTGACAAGCACAGATTACAATCCAAGTGAGGCAGATATAGGAAGCGGAAAGGGTGAAGGAATAGTTAACACAAAGAACAGACCCTCACACAGGCATTCTGGGATACTGAGTTCTAGGCTAAACGCACCTAATCTGTGACATTTATATAGTGCAGACTTGGTATTGGAGTACTTCACAAGAGCATTGGTTACATCACACAAGAACAATTTAAATTTGGTTATAGACATGGGGAGATTAAGGGCCCGATGTAGGTAGGGCTTTACCGATCGGTAACGGCCGAAAATACCGATTTTTGGCCCTTACTGATCGGTAAACAGCCATCGAGATGTAGGGAACAAAAAACATAAAGAATCGGAGTGAAAACCGAATCGGAATGAGTACCGAATGGGAAAGAATCCGATACGTTCATACCGAAAATCGGATATGTAACGAATCGGAAAAACACCGATTCGGATGCAAAGACCGATTCGGTCCATGTACCGAATCGGTAGTGACACCGATTCGGAAAATCACCGATTCGGTCCATGTACCGAATCGGTAGTGACACCGATTCGGAAAATCACCGAATCGGTCCATGTACCGAATCGGTAGTGACACCGATTCGGAAAATCACCGATTCGGTCCATGTACCGAATCGGTAGTGACACCGATTTGGAAAATCACCGATTCGGTCCATGTACCGAATCGGTAGAAAGACCGAATCGGACATGAGCCGAATCGGAAAACATGCCGATTCGTATGAATCGCCGATCGGGAAATTCCCCGATTCCGACAGTTGGGGAGATGTAGGGAGGCACAGAAACACCGAAATCGGCTCAAAATCGGTAGAAATCACTCGGTATTTACCATGGATTGCAATCAGGTGGTAACCAACTCCAACCCATATAAACAGTCCCAAAATGCATTGCAACTTGCAGGATGGCAGCTTTCTATGTCATTGCGAGGCGGCTACGGCTACAGCAGGAAGGACAGAGGGAATGGCTAAGAAATGAACAAGTCTACAGACAGAGGATAACCCTGTTCATGCTCACAGAGGCAGAGATACTACAGAGATACAGGCTGGACTCTGACACCATACTTGAGCTCATCAGGGATCTCAAGCCATTCTTGGACCACCACACCCCAAGGGCACACGCCATCCCTGCGCACATCCAGGTGCTATGCAGCCTACACCTGCTAGCGTCTGGCAGCTATCAAAGTGGTGTAGCAGCAGCAGGAGGGGTGAGCCAGAGCAGCCTGTCAAGGTTCTTCCACACATTCCTTGACGCCATGATACACAGGATGGACCAATACATCTCTTTCCCTGCAACCCACGCAGAACTGCTACAAACCAAAGCTGACTTCTACCAGATGGCACAATTTCCCCAAATCATTGGTTGCATAGATGGCACGCACATTCCGATTTGCCCACCAGCGGACACCGAATACATATACCGCAATCGCAAGTCTACACACACCATCAACGTGCAGGTGATCTGCAATGCAAAGTGCACCATCACAGACCTGGTAGCAAAATTTCCAGGGAGTACCCATGACTCCTATATTTTCCAACAGAGCGGCATATATGCACGGCTGATGGCTGGCGAATTTGGAGAAGGATACCTCCTAGGTGAGACACATCATCAGACCCCCATAACACATAGTAGGTAGGTGGAATACATGTATGCATGTGTCTAATGTGACCCCTTTCTCTTCCAGGCGACAGTGCATATGCCCTCCGCTCATTCATACTCACCCCCTACCTCAACCCCTCCACACCCAGCCAAAGGAGGTATAACCGGGCCCACATACGCACAAGGAATGTTGTCGAACGGACCTTTGGCATCTGGAAAAGTAGATTCAGATGCCTGCACAAGAGTGGAGGTGCAAGGCAGTATACCCCCATCACCTGCTGCAAGATCATAGCTGTATGTGCAATGTTACACAACCTTGCGGTGAAGAAGGGCACTGAGGTGGAGTTGTCTGACTACGAGGACCATGACGACGACGAAGCTGTGCCACTGACACAGCCAGCTGGGGTGTGTACGCCAAGTGATGGCAGATACAGACGTGAGGAGATTACTGAGAACTATTTCTGACTGAGTACAGATGCAAAGACAGCAAAATGTTGATTGGAAAAAACAAATTTTAATAGTGTTGCAACACAGTTACAGCACTGATGTGCAACAAAAAATGGTGTATGGGAAATAAAATAAAGTCCAAGGTTCAGGTTGCCTCACCCGCCCTTGCTAGGCTATTTCTTTGCCCGCTTGCCAGACCCAATGGGGTGTCCCTCAGCCCCCTCTGAATGCCCAGCAGCATCAGCGGAGCGCCTGGTGCTCCTCCGTGGCTCAGACGCAGCGCTGGCCGGGCTGCTGCGGCTGCTGCTGTCCCCAGCATCACCCAGGTCCAGGGCAGGATTGGAGGCGGTGTTCGAAATAATCATGGCCTCCATAGCAGTGGTGATCCGGGCCATCCCCCTTGTGAGCTCAGCCGTATGCTGACTAAGGACAGATTCCTGGTTGGCGCTGCGATGGCACAGTTGTGCCGTCGCCGCAGCAAGGCGGCCCATGGCGCGGTTCAGCACCCGGGCATCCCGCCTGCGCACCAGCTCATGCTCCTCCTGTCTGCTAGATGATTGGGTGATGGCAGTGGTTAGCCTGCCTAACCCTGCTGCCACCTCCTTGTTCGATTCCACGACGGCCTGGAATCCCTTGACCAACTCTCCCATCTGCATGTTGTGCTGCAGGAGCTGGCGTTGGCAGGCCATAGTGGATCTTGCCTGTTGCCTCTGAATCTTCACCATCTGTCCCTCGAGGCCCAGGAATACACTGCCCTCCCGTGCTGGTGCAGCAGTGGTGGTGATGGTACGGCGCCGGGCACTGCTGCTTCCGGCCTGATGAGTGGGCTGGGGTGCCACTGGTGGGGGGGTGGAGCTGGCCGGTCCCTGAGCCCCTGCTCCCAGGACAGGTTGAACAGGTGGCAAGGCCATGGTTGTGGCAGGAGCTGGTGTAGGCGGAATGGTGTCCCTTGTAGGGGAGTTCTCTGGGGAGAACTGCAAGGGGGGTGTGCTGGCCATTTCTGGGGAGTGCAGTGCATCGAAGTCTATGACCAGGACTCCCTCCATACCTAGCCCTGGGGTGTCTCCTTCCTCCTCCTCCTCCTGGCCAGCCTGGCTGGTGCTCGGCCCTGCGACTGCAGTGTCAGACGGTGCTGCTCCCTCTGATGTCAAGGTTGTTCCGCCTGATGGGGCCCCTAGGTACAAAGAAGCATTTGTAAACTGAGTGCCGATGTATTACAGTCAGTACAAATATAGCATTCCACATGTCCTTGCATCTCCTTACACTGTGTCACACTGTTTCCTGTCTTGTGATTCTGCACTGCCATATTTAGCTAACTTCTGCTGACTACATGTACCATGATGCTTGTCTCTTGTATGTTGGTGACAGTACTGTGCTGGGGTTTGCCTATGCATTGTGTCTAATGGGGAGGTGTCTGGTAGGGTGTGTCATGATGCGCATGCTTCTTACCTGTAGCTGTAGCTCTCGCAGAGCTGTCCAGGGTCCCGATTCCACTGACACTCTCCCTCTCAATGGTGCTGGAGACGAGGTCCTCCAGCTCGGTGAGGGGTGGCGCCGGGTTCCTGCCTCCTCCAGTGCCTCCAGCCTGCCTCTGTATCTCAGCCATCTTCCTCTTTGTGAGGCTGCGGATGTCATAGAATCTCTTTTTGAGTTCTTCTACGGACCTGGGGGTGACACCCGCAGCATTCACCTTCTGGGCGATGTCGGCCCAGATCCTCCTCTTGGTGCTGTCTGGCACGTTGAGGGACAGCTTGCCAAACAGCTGGCGGTGCACCCTCACCACCTCCTTGACCAGCACCTGAAGTTCGGTGGTGGTGAACTTCGGCTTCCTCTTCTGGGAGGACTTCTGGCTTTCTGACTGCTCTGCCATGTTCTTCAGTTCAGTTGGCAACCTCCTACTCCCACTGCTGCTAACTGTGAGTGTTGAGCTCAGGCTGGCTCTCCAGAAACTTCTTAATTAGCTGCACCTGCCAGGGTTGCCACTCCCTGTTTGGGTGGGGGAGGGGGAGCCACCTCATTGGCTGGATCGGCTTTTGCCGAATCGGCTTTTACCGAATCGGATATTACCGATTCGGTAAAATCCGATTCGGTATTATCCGATTCGGTAAAAGCCGATTCGGTTCCTTCAATGCATTCCTATGGGCTTTTTCGCCATGGGTGTGTTTTCATGGCTACGAATCTATGATTGCCGAATCGGATTTTACCGAATCGGCTTTTACCGATTCGGTGTTCGCCGATTCGGGACTATCCGATTCGGTGGTAGCCGAATCGGTAATTTCCGATTCGTTGTTAGCCGATTCGGTACTTTCCGATTCGGACCGTGCCGAATCGGAGCGTACCGATTCTCATTACCGATGCCGACCGATTCGGTATTCATTCGCTTTTTTTCCCTACATCTCGTTTTCCGATTTCAGAATACCGATTCGGCCCGCCTCGGTATTTTGAATTCGGAAAATCGCGTTTACCTACATCGGGCCCTAAGTGATTTGACCAGAATTACAAAATGTCGATCTGAAGCAGAAACTCCAACCTGGTTCCCCAGTTGCAAAGTCTGCAGCTTTGGAAGTAACACCACATCCTCTCCCCTAAGTCCAACATTTATTCAAGTGGTCAACTGGATAGAAAAAACATAAAGATAACAAATAATTTAAAAGTGCTTTGTCGCTATTTGAAAACTCAGAAAATATGTCCTCATTTAAGGTTTTTAGAGCACTAACACTAATTTTGATGCAAATGAGACCCTCTTGACTATGTAAATTCTAAAGGAAATGCTTTAGGTATCACAGTTTTGATTACATCAAGAAGACGTCAGGCGTTCCACACTTTTTAATAAATATAGAATGTTAGCAATCTAGTTGTTCATTAGGATACTGTTGAGAGGCAGAGGCAAGGGGCACGGACTCTGAAAATTGAAGGCAAGTAGGAGGGTGCAGAGGCAACAATTTGACCACACTGGTAAGGCAGGAAGAGCAATGGCAGCACAACAGACTATGGAGGGCAGTTGAAAGGGGGACAGGGGCAACAAACCAACAATACTGAACTGTCAAGAGAGACTGTGGCAAAATAATAGATCATTGTGGGAAGAAAAAAGAGGCAGTGGTAGTACAACCATACATGTCAACAGACCCGATTCAGCCAGGAAATGTCCAATGTTTTTAGCCCAAATGGGCTTTATTTGATCTGTCTACTGTCTACAATCTCCTCTTTTTCAATGTAAGTCAAAGGGGAAAATAACCCAATTTGTTTTCAAAATCTCCCTCTTACCAAGTTCAAAATGTTAGCAAGTATGGTACATTGGATCATGGAAGGCAGGAGAAATTGGTGTAGGGACATGGACTCGGATAACAAAGGACAGGATGGACATGGAGAGATACACCAAACTGAACCTACAGGGCAGGCATCAGGGTTTGCAGTAGCACAATACACCACACAGGGCATGCGGGACGGGAGTGTAGCACAACAATCCATTCAAAGCAATAGGGAGGGGACAGGACCATGCACATGGACAACAGAGAACAGAGGGGAAAGAGGCAATGGTAGCTAGCTGACCATAATGGATAGACAGGAGAGAAAGCTGCAGCATGATGGACCATAAAGAGCAGGGGGGGCGGACAAGGGGCATTACAATGGAACAGACAAGCCAGGAGGGAGGGAAGAGGCCTGCACATGGAAACAGAGGGCTGGGGGGAAGGGGGCAGGGAAGGAGCAGCAAGATGACAATGGAGGTCAGGCAGGATGGGTACTAGAAGCAAGACACACCATGGAGAGCAACAGTGAGTCTATAATGGCATACACACTGACCATGGAGGGAAGGTGGGAGAGGCTATGGCAGCACAGAAGACCATGCATGGCAAGTTGGAGGGTTAGTGGCAGCACAATGGCCATGATGGGCAAGAAGGAGGGTGCAGGGGCATGCACAAAAGACCATGGAGGAGAGAAGGGAGGGTTAAGACCTGGGCACATGACGTAAATAATTAATTTACTCTCTTAATTTCTATGCAGGTAAGTACTTAATCAATAATAACTCAATCAGAAGGAAAGAAAACAGAGTCCGTGGTGTTAGAGTTTCTAAGGGTTTTATTCCTCATAAAGGAATCAGGATATCATGTTCTGACCACCACAGGGGTGTCAGAAGGGATAGATGAGCGCGCTGTCGTTTATTGACAATACATAGCTTATATACTTGATTTACATCATAAGGTTCAATGTAAGAGGCGTAACAGCTGAGAGAAGACAAGATAACAGTATACACGTGGTACCAATACATCATCAAGAGGCGTAAACTAGGCGTGAACTAGAGGTGTGTGCTAGAAACGTCACTGATAGGTGACGCAAGTGGGTGGCACCAAGGGGTGGTGCTAACAAAATGTTGCAATGTCAGCAGAAATCGGAAGCTTGGATGCGCGCGCAGCTGCATGACGTGTGATTGACGGGGTGCAGGGGTCTTGACATTTGTACTGACGGAAAGAGACAGAAGTCTGGCATGTCAGATCAACTTGTGCTTCTATCATATCTGATATCTGATGTTTAGGAACTATACTATCTGGGCGGAAAGGTCTCTAGGGTAGAGGCTATTCTATGCTAACTGTGGATGCGTGTATAAGCGCCTGAATGTCTACATGTGAAGCGTGGGGGCACGGGGCCTTCCATGGAAGCATGGCAACGGAGGCTATGAATTACTTGCATTGAGACAGGTCGGCCCTTTTGGCTCTGCAGCTGGAGAGGATGTTTACAGGATCTAGTAGGCAGGAATGTATTCTCGGGGAGCGAAACAGATAACTCGAAGGTTATAGTCAGTCTTGGCAGAAAGCAGGCTTGAGCTGAGCGCGAGGGGCCGCGCTGAATGTAGGACAGAGTTCACGAGTACAGAGGTAGCCTGGGCAGAGCCAGGAGCCACAAAAGAGGTTCAGATGGCAGGAATTCAGGGCCTACTCTGGCTAGAGCAGGAAAAAGTGAAAAGTGTACTATAAAAAGACGTTGGCATAGCATACTTAGGAACGGACTATATAATCCATTCATGGTGCATCTGAAAGAGGACAAGTTGACGGTGGACGCAAATGCATTTGCGTCTTCATAGCTGGCACAGGAGGGAAGTTACATGCACTTTAAGCTGGTACATGGAGTCGGTGGGGTACGCGCTAGGGAACACAACATGGCCAAAATTTAATTTTCCTCATTCCCTCCTTGTTCCCTACGGACCCTTCATGAAATATCGATCCTCATGAATCGATCAGTCTGTTCTTGTAACATCATTTGTTCTTCTTTCTTTCTATTACGTTTTGAGTGAAAACTGGAATGTTCAATACAAGAAGTGGCACACAGTCCACAGATCGCTGGCCCACACTGTAGGCACAGGCAGCAACTGAATACTAGGACTAGGCCAATGCCTAGGAAGGATAGGATCTTCCATCCCCAAGCTGTTAACGTTGTCCAGAACCAACCGGACCAAGTCCAGGTGCCTGGATTCTGATGTATCTGATTTGCAATTTTATGAAGACGGGTGATAGCTTGATATACAGATGGTGCATTCTGTGGAATGAAAACACAGCAGCTTGACCCGATGACCTTACATGCTCCACCTCTATCTGCCAAGATGACGTCAATTACAAGACGATTCTGAAGGACAACAACCCGCATAGCGGACTGCTCTTCTGTTAAGTTACCTAAGGCGGAGGTAGTTTCATTTACTACGGCTTCAAGTGTTCTAGTTAATCTGCGTATTAATTTACTATTCTGGACAGGACCTAAAAAGAAAAAGAATCCTTTATTAAAATCAGTGTACTGTTCCCATGCCGTTTCTGTGTAGTCGACAAGGGGGGCATCTCTTCTGGGTCTATTCTTTACTAGATTGCTATTTCTATGGTAATCAGAAGGAGCTAGAAAAACGGGTGGCAGAAGGAATGCAATGTAACAGGTACCATCCCAATCTGGAGGTAGACGAATGTATGCGGTATGACCACAAACAAAGTAAGAATGACTGATAGCTTTGAAAGATGACTTTCCATCATCACTGAATTCGACCACAGTAGTACATTTACTATGACCTAAGTGTACTGAACCTTTCTTCTTGATACATAATTCACCAGTGACTGGCAGTACTGACATAATAGGTAGAACTTGTGCGGCTTCGGATTCGACAGTAAGAATCATAAGGCTAATTGTATAATTACCTAATCCATATACTTCATTTTCTAGATCAGTTCCTATTCTAATGGGGAGTCCCTCCTTATCCGGGTAACAGACGTCTAGTAGGACCAAGTTCAGGTTTCCCCAAACCCAACCCCCATCGAAAACAGCAATGTCGGGATCTAAAGAATTAATTATCTTAAACCATGCTCCGCAGGAGCCATTGTGAGTGAACGGATACGGAAAGAGAGGCAGCGCTCCCTTGTAATTCTGGTAGGGAGGGAGTCGGCCACATATCCAGCAATTTGTAGCATTGTTAGTTTGATGAGAATGATGTAACATACTAATGAATGTATTGTTGCGCAGCGCAAGTCTGTAGGAAAGCTCATGAGGAGGTAACTCACTAAAAGTGTGTTCAGCAGAGACATTGTAAGCAGATTGTTCACGCTTGAAAATAGGATAGTATATAGGTAACAAGATGCTAGCAACAATTATTAATATACTTAGAATAAACATAATTATTAGTGTCACTATGCAGTGACTACGAAGTGATTTGCAGTATGTTCTTTTCTTTTCCTCTCTCTCTCTAACTCGATCTAGGGGATACATGTCAGAAACTATTTAACCGATTCACCTAGGGGAGGACTTAAACAATTAAACTGTCTGACTTGCTAGATCGTAACTTCATACGATATTGTTCTTGAGGAGTTTTTTCTCGTTTGGGTTCGGAAAAGTCTTTGGGATCACAGTCTTTGGTGGGGGTGGGTGTGTCTTGTTCCGGTTTCAGTCCTGGGAATGTTTTGATATGGCTTAGGTGGACCCACCCCTTTCTTCCTTCCAACTTGACTGCGGTCCTTGTCGTAAGTAGAACGGTCTTCGGAGACTTCCAGCGGGGCTCCAACGGACTTTTCCTGTCGAAGTTTCGGACTAAAACAACATCTCCGGGGCGGACGTCATGCTCCTTCACATCGGTGTTGTCAGGGAAGGCTGCGGCAACCTGTGAACGACATGATTGGAGTGCAGACATCAAGGAGGCAAGGTAATCTGTCAACATATTAGAATCAACATCGGTTATCTTTTTAGGAATGGGCGTCCCCCACATATTCGGTGGTCTGCCAAAGACCACTTCGTACGGAGATAGCCCTGATCTCGAATGGGCGACCATTCTCATATAGAATAGTGCCACCGGCAGGGCGACTATCCAGTCGACCCCTTTTTCCTGACATATTTTGGCAAGGCGAATCTTTAATGTCTGATTATGCCTTTCAACAAGGCCTGCGGCTTCTGGATGTCGGACACAATGGAACTTCCACTGGTATCCTAATAACAAGGAGACTTCTTTCATTAGGGCAGACGAGAATGGCTGACCGTTATCTGAGTACACGACACGAGGCAAGCCGTATCGTGGGAAAAATTCACGAACCAACTGTTTGGCAGTGGTCGGAGCAGTGTAATCTGGGACGGGGTATGCTTCGGTCCAGCGGGACAGAGCACAGACAACTACGAGAACATATTTAAATCCTCGACAACGGTCCATCTGGATATAATCCATCTGGAGGACTTCAAAAGGGTGATCGGGTGGATGAAATCCACCTTGCTCTACAGGGACGCTTTTACCTGGATTGAACTGACAACAGATCATGCAAGTACGCACTTTCTGTTTTGCGGCTGCTCGTAAGTGTTTATTGTACCAAAGATTTTGCAAACTGTCTAGCATGGCTTTCTCTCCCAGGTGGGCAGGACTATGTGCTGTATTTATCATGACTTGAACCATAGAGTCAGGGAGAAACCATGTAGATTTTCCCGTCATCCAACCTTGATCTGTCTGGATCCCTCCTAGTTCGGTCCATTTCTTTATTTCGTCTGCAGTAGCATGTGTCTGAATGTCAATAACATCTAGTGTGGGATCTCTGACTGTCATGCAGTTTGTCGGATCTGTTATCTTTGTCGTGTCAGTTGTCTGAGTGTGAGTTAGTGCTGTATGTTTTGCTGTCTGATCTGCCAGGTCATTACCCTGGGAAACAGAATCTGTGGCTTTAGTATGTGCCTTACACTTCATGACTGAAATGGCTGAAGGCAGATGTATTGCTTCTAGCAGTGCTTGAATGAGGGGACCATGCTGTATCTTTGTACCATGAGAGGTCAGAAAACCTCGTTCTTGCCAGAGCATACCAAAGTCGTGTACGACTCCGAACGCATAACGGGAATCTGTGTATATGTTAACATTTCTGTTCTTTGCTAGAATACAGGCTTGGGTCAGAGCGATGAGCTCTGCTGCTTGAGCAGACAGTGTATCGATACGATGTGTTTCTTTAACTTCAGTTTCAGTGGTCACGGCATATGCGGCCACTAACTCTCCTGTACTTGTTCTCATGCATGAACCATCCACATAAAGTGTCAGGTCTGGATTTGTCAATGGAACATCTGTTAAATCTCGTCTGGGCTTTGTTACTGCATTAATAATTTCTATACAATCATGTGGAGCTGGATCTGTCATAACTGTAGGTAACAATGTTGCTGGATTCAAGATACTGCAGCGTCTGATTTCTATGTGTGGCTGGAATAATGTCAATTCGTAACCTGTCAGTCGTGCTATGGTCAAGTGTTGAGTCTGGGTTCTGTTTAACAGAACCTCTACAGAATGTGGAACTTGTACTGTTAACTGATGACCTAAAACAATTGAGTCGCTTTGTCTGATTGCTAACGCTGTTGCTGCTACTGACTTTAAGCATGCAGGGAGTGCCTGTGCTACTGAATCCAATGTGCTTGAAAAATAAGCGCAAGGCTTATGTGAACCTGCTTGATCTTGAGTGAGGACAGACAATGCTGTACCGTCACGTTCTGTAACAAAAAGTGTAAACGGTTTGCTGTAACATGGTGTCGCTAAAACTGGTGCTTGGCATAAAGCTTTCTTTAATTCCTCAAAGGCTTGTGTGTGTTCCTGAGTCCAAGGGAGGACAGTCGAAGTTGCTGCCTCCTGTGTCGTTAACTGGATGAGTGGTTTAGCTAGAAATGCATATTGAGGAATCCATTGTCTGCAGTATGAGGTGAGGCCTATGAAGGCCCGCACTTCTTTTTGTGACTGGGGTCGGGGCATGTTTACAATTAACTGAATGCGATCGGGAGTGAGCTGTCTCCCCACTTTGGACAGCAAGTGACCCAAGTACACAACTTGCTGAACACAGAATTGTAGCTTCGAAGGGGACACCTTGTGTCCCTTGTCGGCTAGGAAATGCAAAACTATCAGAGATGCTTGTTCACATTCGGGCTCACTTCGTGCGGTGATCAGTAGATCATCGACGTACTGTAATAAAGCGGTATTAACTGGCATTTGGATACAATCTAGTTGTCTTTTCAGTGCTTGACTATAGATGCTGGGGCTTTCTGTAAATCCTTGAGGTGCGCGGGAAAATTTGAAACTTCGTCCATTTAAACTGAATCCGAAGAGATATTGGCTCTCCGGGTCAATAGGTACACTGAAGAAAGCGTTCTTGAGATCGATTACAGTAAAGAACGTTGCTTCTGAATCAATGGCAGTTAACAGGGAGGAGATATCGGGGACCACAGGATACTGTGGTACAATGCATTTGTTCAGTTCTCGAAGATCAATCACCAGCCGATATACTGGCGGTGCATTGCGGTCTGTACGTTTAAGAATTGGAATGATAGGCGAATTACAGATATTGGAGTCGGTCTCTACGACCACTCCTTGGGCAATAAGCTCTTCAATGATTTTCAGTAAAGCCACTACAGCATCGGGTGGTAACTTGTATTGTCTGATTCTGGGTAGAACAACTCCTGTCTTGAGTGTAACACGGTATGGTGTGATATGCATACAACCTACATCAGCTGGGCCTTTTGCCCATAAGTGATCTGGTACATTTTTCAGTCTAACATCAAAGTCACGTAGAACATAATGACCCTTGAAATCCCGTAGAAAGAGTCTGACTCCCTCCGGGGAACAGCAAATTATAGCTCCTAGAGCCTTCAGTGTTTTAATTCCTAACAGATTTTCGGGACATGATTTCGTAAGTAACAAATCTGTAACTCGAGATAATGGACCCACAGCTAGTGGTACTGGTTCTGATACTTCATTTACAATAGGCTGTCCTGAAAAACCAAGGGAAACATTCTGTGAGCCTGAGAGGGGTGCCCCTGGAACTTCATTATGACTTATAGTAGTGCGACTTGCCCCTGTGTCAATTAAAAACTTTCTATCTTTTCCTAATACGTGACTATGTACATAAGGACCTTCTTGATCTACAGGAATTTCAATAAGAGGCAAATCACTTTCCCTCCCTAGGCTGTTTCATGTATAACGCTGATAATCTGGGTATGCCGACTGGGCATACTGGTACATTTGTTGTGAGACTTCTCTAGTTGCGGCAGCGGGCTGTGTCTGAGCATGCTGTGGCTGCGGTACTGCTACTGTCTGTACTGTATGGGACTGATCATGCATAGGCTGTGTATTCTGCAATGGCTGTTCGTTCTGTGAGGTCTGTTGATGACCCTGTTCATGTCTAGGCGGACGCGGTCTTTCTTTAGTTTTACCTGTCTCGATGTTATGTTTCAGGACTGGACATTCATGTACGTAGTGACCTGGCTGCTTGCAATAATTACATGTCCCTTTAACGGGAGCGGCAGAATGATTGGTCTGGGCCCCACCCTTTCTATGACCCTCGGCTGGAATTGTCTGGGCTACTAACATTTTCATTTTCGTGTCTTTCATACGTTTCTGTTCCTGGTCCTGTTCTTCCCTAATTCTATTCTGGTGATATTGTAACATTTGTAACATCTGTGATGGCGTATTTGCCTGCCAAGTACTTTCAACCTTGTATACTCTATTTTTAACTAGTGGTAGGGCGTTCTCTACTAATTTTGTTACAAAAAGGTGTGGATATGACTCGCTACTAGTTTTTAGGCCACTATTGATAATGAAACATTTCTCGAATCTTGAATAAAAGTCACTAGTATCTTCATCTTGTTTCTGTTTGCAGGACGAGATTGCGTCCCAATCTTCCTTTCTAGTTGTCAATAATCTTGGCAGAACCTGTACTATTAAACCTGGTAATGCTTTAGTCAGATCCCCAAGGCCTAACCCTGGGACTCGTTTCTTTTCTTCGTCTTCTATCTCCGCCCATGCTATCTTTGACTCTCCCACTTCCCAATCCTTCTCCTTTAATTTCTCGTAAATGCCCGTGGGCAACAGTACCTTTAACATTTTCATAATATCATCATACGTGTAATCTCCCATCAGTAACATGTCTTTAAGCTCTCTGTGAAAACCCGCAGGGTCTTTATCATGGCACGGAACTAATTTCTTCATTTCTAATAGTTCTAACTTAGTCAGTGGTGTGTGAACATACACACGTTTCAGGTTATTATCGGCACCC
The DNA here is from genome assembly GCF_964263255.1 of Lissotriton vulgaris. Taxonomy (NCBI): domain Eukaryota; kingdom Metazoa; phylum Chordata; class Amphibia; order Caudata; family Salamandridae; genus Lissotriton; species Lissotriton vulgaris. The sequence goes on from NW_028241619.1 coordinate 70,856, forward strand.
ATAACTGGATGTACTTCTCGTAAGGGATTCTGGCTTTCAATGCCACCACCGCATTGCATGTGGTACATTTTTCTTTCTGGAGGCGGGGCGGGAACATATTCAGAGCTCAGGAAGGTGTTATACTTGCGTCGTTGTTCTAGAATTATTTGTATTAATTTGGTACTAAAACCTCTCCATCTATCCATGATTAGTGCTTCTAATGTTTCGTGTAAGGGACCTGGATCAGAATGATGGTTTCTGAACTTGATGAGGATGTGCTGAATCATGTATACACCTGCTATTTTCTGCTCTTCCGGGGAAAGGTTCAAGAATGTCTGCACTAACGTGTCATCATTATATATGTCTGGGTTTTCGGCCCACAACACGGCTGACCGGGCTAGTTCCTGTTCATCCATAGAATTGAGTATATGGTACCCTACTCGATCTCGAAGCCTTTTATCAGTTTCCTGGAACTGATGTTCTGAAGAATTCGGATTTGTTAAAGCAGAGAAAAGAACTCTCTTGCTCTCCGGACGGATGCCTTTCCTAAGGTAATTTCCCTTACCTACATACGCTATTATATCTGTAGGCTTTTCTGATGTTTCATCTTCATCTTCCTCCTCGGAGGAAGTTTTATCATTTCCTTCCTGATGTGCAGTTAATACTGCCTTTCTAATTTTCTGGGACATAGTGGCTATGCAAGTCCCCTTGTCATGTTTCGCGTCTGCTATATTTTGGCCCCACTTGTTTAATGCGTCTAACTCACTTTGATCTGTCCCGGGCCTGTCTCGTTCCCTTATCACACAATTAATGAAGAATCGTAATATCTGTTTTTGAATATCAACTTTCTGTTTATACATGGCAGCTTTGACACTGTCGGGGTCTTTCCCTGTCTGTATGAATTTGTATAGTCTGTCGAGAGCTTCCTGCATTCCTACACAGCATAGCAAGTTATCGGTGGCAGATCTTAAGCGCAGTGATGCTAATACCATTAGATCGTCGTTTCCGGGTACTGGATCATATCTGCAGAATGACATCCTATCTTTGAATGCGTCAAGCCGGGCTGAATAGGGAGACTGGAAAGGATTCTGTGTGTCCTTTAAATGTAATCTGTGTGTCGGTGGCGGGGTCTGTAGACCCGCTGTCGCACCTCCTGAGGCGGATGCTTGGGCATTATCTCTCCGCGGAGTCTGTATCTGGACTTGAATCTGTCTTTTAGTAAGATCGGGTAGTACTGGTTTCGGTAAATCCGTCTTGAGTGGAGGAAGTGGCGGAGGTGGCGGAACAGGGGAGGTCTGTCGCGGTACCGGCGGAACCGGATCTGGGGGCGTAGTGCCACCCCCATCCCTGTCAGTAGGCAGGGCACGAACAGGCATGTTGGTATAAGCTGGTGCTACATCCTCTAGATACGAATTCAGGAATATATCTTTAGTAGTTTTATGCATTACTTTAGTTGGAACTAATGGTGTCGGTAAGTTTTTCGGTATCTCTGATTCAGTTTCGGATGGGCCATCTGCTACGAGATACATACCGTTTACAAGATTATTTCGGGCACGGTCTATTTGTTCTGTTTTTACTCGGATCCCTTCAGTAACTAATTCGTTTTCTCGTTCTTTATCTGATTCTTTAAGTCTGTCTTCTCTACGGAGTGCTTTGTCAGCACGCTTACGTGATTCCTTACGCCAAAACTCTATGGCGTCCTTCTGAGATTGTCTAGCTTTCTTTTTCCATAATGCTTCTTCTACCCTCATGATGCACTCGGCATCCCACGTTCCGGTAACAGGCCATCTGTGTCTTTCGTCTAGGTGCTTGGTGTAATCGGCCCATAAATCTAGATATAATATGGCATCTATGCCGTGTTTCTGATACATAAAATTGCCTGGAGTGTCCCTAGGGGGGATAGGAATTTCTTCCTCTAGTAACCCTTTCCTAGTTCCGATCTGTTTTAACTTGCTGAGGAACGGCATCCTGCTTACTTATTGCTGAACGCTAGGTCTTTTATTCCTTGATACGAGTTGCTAGTTGATACAAGAAATACAATAATACACAGTAAAAACAGTCACATTCATACCACAACATTAATCACATAAAAACATTGAAGACATAGCTAACTAAGTGTACTGCTCAACAGTACGGATACACTGCTGTAACAGTGCAGAAATTCGGAAAACTCGATATACTGCTAAACAGTACAGATACACTGCCTAAAAACAGTGCAGACCGGACTTGCGTACCCAAACCCGTCTAGATACGACCCAGCAATGGTACTCACCGGGAAGCACGGAAACAGAAGGCCTCGGAAAACTCGACTGGACTCGACTCGGAACTTTGGAAAACTTCGGAGAACTTTCGGAAAACTTCGGAAAACTTCGGAAAGCTGGTGGGCCTCTTCACACCTCGGACCTTGCTTCTTTCGGCTGGGCTCTGGTCGGGATCCTCCGCACTCCTCACCGCCTCGTATGGGCACTGATCGCAGTCTTCGTCACCTCCGTGGGTCAGAGGGGGATGCAGGAAATCCTGCCAGTACACGTGTAGTCCGTCTAACTGATGGCAGGGGACACGGATTGCAACGCACCTTCCGGCGCGTGAGGTGGGGGAGGGGTCCCTATTCGGGCGCCAAAATGACGTAAATAATTAATTTACTCTCTTAATTTCTATGCAGGTAAGTACTTAATCAATAATAACTCAATCAGAAGGAAAGAAAACAGAGTCCGTGGTGTTAGAGTTTCTAAGGGTTTTATTCCTCATAAAGGAATCAGGATATCATGTTCTGACCACCACAGGGGTGTCAGAAGGGATAGATGAGCGCGCTGTCGTTTATTGACAATACATAGCTTATATACTTGATTTACATCATAAGGTTCAATGTAAGAGGCGTAACAGCTGAGAGAAGACAAGATAACAGTATACACGTGGTACCAATACATCATCAAGAGGCGTAAACTAGGCGTGAACTAGAGGTGTGTGCTAGAAACGTCACTGATAGGTGACGCAAGTGGGTGGCACCAAGGGGTGGTGCTAACAAAATGTTGCAATGTCAGCAGAAATCGGAAGCTTGGATGCGCGCGCAGCTGCATGACGTGTGATTGACGGGGTGCAGGGGTCTTGACATTTGTACTGACGGAAAGAGACAGAAGTCTGGCATGTCAGATCAACTTGTGCTTCTATCATATCTGATATCTGATGTTTAGGAACTATACTATCTGGGCGGAAAGGTCTCTAGGGTAGAGGCTATTCTATGCTAACTGTGGATGCGTGTATAAGCGCCTGAATGTCTACATGTGAAGCGTGGGGGCACGGGGCCTTCCATGGAAGCATGGCAACGGAGGCTATGAATTACTTGCATTGAGACAGGTCGGCCCTTTTGGCTCTGCAGCTGGAGAGGATGTTTACAGGATCTAGTAGGCAGGAATGTATTCTCGGGGAGCGAAACAGATAACTCGAAGGTTATAGTCAGTCTTGGCAGAAAGCAGGCTTGAGCTGAGCGCGAGGGGCCGCGCTGAATGTAGGACAGAGTTCACGAGTACAGAGGTAGCCTGGGCAGAGCCAGGAGCCACAAAAGAGGTTCAGATGGCAGGAATTCAGGGCCTACTCTGGCTAGAGCAGGAAAAAGTGAAAAGTGTACTATAAAAAGACGTTGGCATAGCATACTTAGGAACGGACTATATAATCCATTCATGGTGCATCTGAAAGAGGACAAGTTGACGGTGGACGCAAATGCATTTGCGTCTTCATAGCTGGCACAGGAGGGAAGTTACATGCACTTTAAGCTGGTACATGGAGTCGGTGGGGTACGCGCTAGGGAACACAACATGGCCAAAATTTAATTTTCCTCACACAGACAAGAGAGCTCAGGGGAAGGGGCCTCACAACAGACCACGCGGGGCAGGCAGGAGGAGCAGTTGGAGCACAACAGAGCAGGGAGGGCAGAAGGGTGTGGCAGTAAAATGGACCATGGGGACAGGAGGAAGGGGATAGGGGCATGGAATGTGGACAGGCGGGGTGGAGGTGGCAGGGACAGTTAACAGTCATCTGACAATGCTAAGCAGGTGGGAGGGGAGTGGCAGCTCAACTGAACAGTCAGAGTAGATAGGAGTGGCAGGTCCATGGAACATGGTGGGCAAAAAGGATGAGCAGGGGCATGCACACAGACATCGGAGAGCAGGGGGAAGGAGAATAGGGCCAGCAAGCTAAGCTCAGCTGCTAAGCAGGAGGTCAATGATGGAGCATAGAATTGGGCAATGGAGGGCAGGAGGAGTGGACTGGTACATCATTCTAACGGGAGGGCAGTGGCAGCACATCAGACCATGCATGGCAGGAGGGAGGAGGCTAGTCCATGGATTCAGACAACAGAGGATAGGGAGGAGGTGGATGGGGCAGCAAGCTAGCTGTGCAGAGAAGGTGGGAAGGCCAGTTGCAGAACAACGGCCACACAGGGCTGTAATAAGGGATTAGGGACATGGACTTGGACAATGGATGGCTAGGAGGAGGGAAGGCAGGAGCAGCAAGCTTGGATGGGGGCAGCACAATGCCAGGCCCTGCTTCAACCCCCCCCCACCATCCATTGTGATGTATGTCCTACTGAACATTAAAAAAAAAACTAGAAATTTGCGTAAAAAACAAAGATTACAGGGACGGTATTCTTAGATTCAGATTTCACTCATACACAACCAGTGAAATTCAGCAGTTATAGTTACCTGAGCTAACTATAACTTACGCCCCCGCAATGTACTGCTAATGACCTCAGACATTACATCATTCATGACATCGTCTGTTACATCACTCATGACATCACCCATGACATCTCAAATGAGCTGTGAATGGATTGGAACAATAATCACTAGAACTTTATTTAGGGGTAGTGCGTGCATATGAACCCCCCCCTTTTTTTTTCTTTCATGTAAGAACCATTATAATACGCAACGTGCCCAGATTAATATAGCTGATAGCTGAGTAATAGAGTTTCTGTTTGGCTCTAAGGGCCTGTTTAGCAATGGAACAGTAACCACTAGAGCACCAAGCTCTCACCAGAACCTTACAGGCATATTTCAGCATCTTCAGCTCCAAAGTAGACCATGGCTTACAAGGAATCTCTCCCCTAAGCTTAAAGTAACCTGGAGCAGAGAGAGCACTGACAGAATCAGTGATCCAATTGGCAAACCTGGACACATTATCCTCCAGGACCCCAAAAAGGGGAGGACACAATGCTGCCAGATTGCAACTAAGTTGCCCGGCATCCCATTTCCTGGAAGTAGGAGGACGATGGAGACTAGCTGATTGAGGCGGATGCTTAGCAGCCCAGAAAAAGAATATGGGAAAGTGGTCCGACCAAGCGACAGGTCATGGCTTAACCACTTATGTAGGGAAATTGGCACAGATGGGGTTGAGAGTGTGTCCACCTTGATGGGTCAAAACCTTGACCCATTGAGAGAGCTGGGCCAGCTGAAGAATGTCCAGAAAAGCAGCTGAATCCACCACCTCTATAACATCAAGATGGATATTAAGGGCCTCGCAACCACCCCAAACAGTGGATGTTTCACTATGCAGGGACCAACGGTCTCTATATAGGAGGACCAGACCCCCAACTCTGACGACTGGGCGGTCCAACCGACAAATTTTGTAGCCAGCAGAGGTGGCCAACACCACGATAGAGTTGGAAAACGTGTCAAGCCATGTCTCGGTGATAATCAATAAATCTAACTGATTATCGGAGACCAAGTCTGAAATATGAACATAAAGCTTCCTCATAGATCTTGCATTAAGGAGGCAGGCGTTAATGCTACCCTGTGTGCATGAGGCAGCAGTCATGGTATAAGTAGACAGCTTCGGAGTGGGATAAAACCCACAGTCCACACAGACAGTGATACTAGCGGACCCTACCTGGTTACCACTGTGAGATGGACCTAGTGGAGTTCTGAAAGACTTTAAGAACGAACTTGAATACTGGATGGTGTTTCCGTTGCTGATATCAGGGTCAAAACAGACAGAGTGGCTCGCCCTGAGCACTGCCTTAGCGCTGACAGGCGCAGGCAGACTTGCCCTAGGCGCGCCTGCTGCACTCGCCCGCTGCGCGTTCTACCAAGGCCCTTTTAAATAGGGTTTGGATGGTGCCGGTATGCTGCATGCTTGAGTGGACTGCTGACGACGGGAGACGCATGTCATGTCCAAAATCGCACCTACCCGGCCGTGACTGTTACGAAATATGCTGCAGTGGCGTGGAGTCTAACACACTCCGAGTGACGTGCAAGAGGATGCCACAAAAATAACACAGTAAACAGTTATTAAAATGTTAAATGTGCCAGCGTTAGAACACGATTAAAAACATTCCCCCCGGGGGGCGTGACTAGCAGCCAACGATGGCGGCCGCAGCTTAGGGAGGCTCCCGGGTGAAGGCGGCTTTCCGCATCAATCCGCACAAATATCCTGATCCACTCCGGCTCCAAAGGGGAAACCGGACCCAGAGACCGTGCAGCGACCGTCTCCAGAACTTTCCGGTGCGGCGAAAGCCCGAAACAGCACATTGCCGCAAGCCGAAGGCGGAGGAGGAGCCGGGCCTACACGCGGCCACGGGACCACGGAGCCACAGACTGGTCGAACCCGGCCGGAAGCAGCCAGCAGCCGGGACCGAAAGACCGGAAGTGTCGGCTCAACGATCGCTTCCTTCCGAAGACCCGCGAACTCTCTCCGAAGCAACCGGAGCTCGTGTGCCCACCCTCCAATCACCTGTTGACCCTCTCCAGGCATACTCAATGCTGCAGGAGATTCAGAAGACGACGGATCCTCCAGGTTTGTCGCCGCCATTACCCGGCAAAGACGCCCGGGGAAGTCACTGTGCAGCCTCGACAAGAACCACGCCATGTCGCACAGAGGCCCCAAAAACACAACAACCCAGGCTAAGCTGGACAAATTTGCATACGACCGACGCTCGCCACCGCAAGACCAGCGCAAAACCGTTGGAGGGAAAATGGCGGAGGCTGAGGCGGGGAAGAAAGCCACACTGGACGATGTCCTGGCGGCGCTGGCGCAGGTACAAGAAACTGTGGGGGCCACGGTGACTGAAGTCACCTTAATAAGGGCGGATCTGCAAAAGATGAACGAACGGGTCAAGCAAGTCGAGGTGGTCACGAAATCATTGGTTGAGGACGTGTCCGAACTGCAAATTGCGATGGAGCGCCTGCAAACGGACAACAAACTCCTTAGGGACAAGCTGGACGACCAGGAAGGTCGCTCGAGTCGCAATATTGTCCGTATTCTAGGCGTTCCGGAATCGGAAGACACGGTGGCCCTAGACCTGTATGTGGAAGATCTGGTGAAGACTCGGCTCCAGCCTAAAGGCCTATCGAACTTCTTCTCGGTCGAAAGAGCCCACCGAGTTCCGGGAGGGAAGCCCAGGACCGGAGGCCCACCGCGACCAATACTGGCGAGGCTATTTAATTTTCGGGACAGAGACGCCATTTTGCAGGCTGCAAGAGTGGCGCCGACCATCCAGATCCAGAACTCCAAAATCGCTTTCTTCCCGGACTACACAGCGGAGGTATTGAGAAAGAGGAGAACGTTCCTGGAGGTTAAGAAAACCCTACGGGAGAAAGAGCTACCCTACTCAATGATATTCCCGGCCAGGCTACGGGTGGTAGCAGACAAAAAAGTATGGTTCTTTGACTCCCCCGACACAGCCCGGGACTGGCTGGAGGGCTGGCACACCGTTGGACGGCAGCGCAGGACGAACAGACAGGAATCGGATCGCAGAGGAGGCAGCAGGAATGGCTCGCAGGCATCAGGGCGCGTGGAAGGCGCAGAACCCTCGCCTTCCCATGGATTCGAAGGGGGAGGCGAAACTGAGTGACTCCGGCGACGGCCACTGAACTGCACTAACTCGCCCACCACCGGCCTTAATTTGTCTTTCACAGCAGCACGTTGACTCTGGCATGGCAACCCCGAGAGCCTACAGGGGAGCCGCCAACCCGGGGAGGCGCTCTCCCCCTTACAAGCAAGTACTGTGTTTTTGGGAAGGGTATTGCACTCTGCTCAGTTGGGGTGGCGGGCAGTTGAAGGTCCGTTAAGCAGGGGGGCAGGGAGGGGGGATTGTTTTGAATGGTTTATGTTAGGAATGGATACAAGGGGTCGAGGACATTGTTTCAGGGCTTATGGAATTCGGGGGACACTGCTGAGAACGAACTGTGACACTATGCCCCCATGAGGACTCTGACCACCTTGCCGCGCGGCGGCGCAGCCAACAGATCAGTCCCATCTCTGGGGCGCTACAGCATCTGTCCCGTACTCCCCGATGGCTAGTAATACTGTACAAACAGGGAGACTGAACCCCACAGAAGCAGAGTGCCCACCATTGACCTTGCTGTCCTGGAATGTGAGGGGCCTGGGTGATAAGGTAAAGCGGGGATTGGTTTTAACTGCTATTAAGCGCCTGCGGCCTACTGTGGCCCTACTACAAGAAACACACCTGATGGGGGGAGCTACTAAGGCCTTAGATAGGCACGGTTACAGAATGTGGGCCCACTCTGCCTTCACGTCCGGCTCCAGGGGAACCGGCGTCCTCGTGCAGAAGAACTCACGATTCCTGCCCCTGTCCACCAAAACTGACGACCAGGGCTGCTTCGTGGCCGTGCAGGGACGATGGGAGGGGAAACTCCTCAATCTAGTGTCAGTGTACGTCCCACCGGCCTTGCACTCAGTGCACCTCCCGAGACTAGGAGAATTCCTCCTAACTCTCCCTGAGGGTGCGATCATTCTGGGGGGGGACTTCAATGCTGTCCAAGACCCACAACTGGATAAATACCCCACTCCAAACCAGACTGGGGGGGAAACATATTTCCGGCGCTTCACCACGGCCATGGACCTGACCGACATTTGGAGACACCTACACCCAGGCATGCAGCAATACACCTTGCATTCCACGGTGCACGGTAGCCTGTCGCGCATAGACTACTTCCTATCACTAGGGGAGGCCCTTGGCCAAGTAGACACTTCAGTGATTCACCCCCGAGGTATTTCAGACCACTCACCGCTCACACTGACGCTCTCTCTACAGATGAGAACACGTAGGCGCATTTACCCCATGCACGCATCTTATCTCAAGATCCCACAGGTTCGCAAGGCACTTAAACAAGCCACGAAACATTACTTCCTCGAAAATTCACAGTCGGTGCGTTCCCAGGCGACGCTCTGGGAGGCCTACAAAACGGTTCTGCGGGGCCAAGCCATTAACACTATAACCGGACATAAGAGGCAGCAATCACAAGAACTAGCAGATCTAGAGATCGCCTTGCAGGAACGGACCGGGGCTCACGAATCCCACCCTTCTCCCTCCACCCTACACGCACTTACTCTCCAGCAACAGCTCTACAATGACCACCTACGGACGGTAGTTAAGGGTCACATCGCCGACACTCAGAACAGGGTCTACGAAGTAGGGGACAAGGCAGGGAAGATGCTGGCGTGGCTCGACAAGAGGGAGGGCAGCTCCAGGGGGATCCAGAGCCTAATAGATGAGCAGGGAGTGATACACACTGACCCGAGACATATAACGGAGTTGCTAGCGACCCATTTCGAACAAGTATACACCCCAACACGTCAGGTTACATCGGAGGAAGCCAGGGCACTCCTGGCGCCGATTGCAGTCCAGACCCTGTCACCAGAGGCGTCGAGCGAATTGGAAGCGGACATTACAACCGACGAGGTTCGGATGACCATTGCGGCATTGAACCCGGGCAAAGCCTCGGGACCGAATGGGATACCGGTAGAATGGTATCAGGCGATGCCAGACACCCTCAGCACATACTTGTTGGGAATGTTCAAGGATTGTCTGGAGGGGGGCTCCCTTCCGCTAGACCAGCGTGTGGCGACTATTGTGACAATCCCAAAACCGGGCAAGCCGCCGGAGGATTGCTCCTCATATCGACCTATTTCCCTCTTAAACGCGGAGGTGAAAATCCTGGCCAAACTCCTGGCGCAAAGACTCCTGCCCCATCTGTCCTCGATCATACACCCGGATCAGTCCGGGTTTATGCCGCACAGGAACACTGCTCAGAATCTGCGGCGGCTACATGGTGTCCTGGCTCGATCTGACACTATCACAGAACCGGCGGTTATACTGGCGCTCGATGCCAAAATGGCATTTGACCTGGTGGAGTGGGAGTACCTCTTCGAAACGTTGAAGCGGATGGGGTTTGGACCTCGCTTCCTGGCATGGGTCAGATTGCTGTACACGGCCCCGGTGGCCCATGTAGTGGCAAATGGCCATATATCGCGCACTTTCCCGTTGGGAAGGGGCACACGACAGGGGTGCCCACTGTCACCACTGCTGTTTGCTATCTCGTTGGAGCCCCTGGCGACTCTCATACGGGCCTCTCCCCTCCTCAAAGGTGTCCCGGTTACCGGGGGTTGGGAAGACCGCCTGTCTCTGTACGCAGATGACATGCTAATATATCTTACAGAACCTGAGGAGAGCATACCGGCCCTCTTGCGCATCTGCGACACATACGTCAGGATCTCCGGCTACACGCTGAACTGGTCCAAGTCGGAATTGTACGTTTTGCGAAGTCCGGCTCCGAATCTAGATGATACTTGTCCACTACGACTGGCGGGGTCGTCCTTCAAATACCTAGGCATACACGTTACTAAAGATGCGTCGGAGTTCATCGATAAAAACCTGAAACCGCCCTTGGATAGGCTCAAACGAGATGTCGAGTTCTGGTCGGGCCTGCCACTGACACTCCTAGGTCGGGCAGCCCTTTATAAGATGATGGCGCTACCGCGCTTCCTCTATGTCCTTGAGAATTCACCATACCCGGTGCCTCCCAAATTTTTTCAGAAGGTGGCAGCACTGGTCTCCAACCTCCTTTGGGGCGCCCTCCCGGCAAGAGTGGCACAACCCAAATTGCGCAGGGACTGGTATAGCGGAGGAATTGGGCTACCAGACCTAAAACTATACTACTGGGCGGCCCACCTCAAACCCATTAACCAATGGATCCACGCACCGCACACCGAGCCGGCATTCCATTCCGACAGGGTACAGCTGGGCGCGGAGGGCCTATTGGGTCCGCTGTACGATCACCGCAAGGTACGGACCTTGGTAGGCCCCACCAAATTAACAGTACAAATATGGCACGCGGCGATGACAGTTCTAGGCTGGAAAGGGAAGATCACGAGGATGACACCACTGTGGGACTCCCGCGCACTGGGCAACCTTAGGAACACCAAAGGGTTCACACAATGGGACACAATAGGTATCTCTACGGTGGGCGATCTGTGGGAGAGGAATGAGGTGGTCCCCTTTGCCCGCCTCCAAGAACTCTATGAGCTCAACGACAGGGAACTATATAGGTACATTCAGATCCGCCACGCCCTGCTTGCGGCCATCCCGGCCAACACACCACTACCAGAATCCTCACCCCTGGAGGACCACTTACTCACAGACTGCATGATAGAACGGGCGACGTCCCTCACTTATCGCAAATTACTTAATAACACCCCCGAACCCACGTCACACCTGAAAGAGAAATGGGAAGGGGAAATTGATGACATGGACGGACACGAATGGAACGAGGCACTTGGGTCCCCCAAAGAGGTAGGCATCTCAGCACGCATGCGACTGGTGCAATTTAAGATCCTGCACAGGGTTTATTATACGCGGACAATGCTGCACCGCATACACAGAGCACCACACCCCTATTGTCTGCGAGGATGGGGGGAGGAGGGCACGTTCTTCCACACCATATGGGACTGCCCCAAGATCCAGGAATATTGGAAACAAATACACCGCACACTCTCACAGACACTTAATCACTCTATACTTCCTAACCCAAGACGGTGCTTACTGAACATCTGGGAACCCACCAACTTGTCCCGTTATGAGCAGCTTTGGGTCACGGCGGGGATAATGGTGGCAAAGCGGGACATAGCGCAACGCTGGGGGGCAGCGGATCTCCCAACTAAATCCCAGTGGTGCCTTAACATGGATCGTGTGATGTTGACCGAACGGGCTGTCTACTCTAACCGAGCCTGCCCGGTTAAATGGAATAAAATATGGCTGAAGTGGAACGAATATAGAGGGGACATTTGCGAGCCCTTGCGGGAGGAAGATCTGGATGATTCTGATGATGAGGGTGAAGAAGGGTAACTTAGGCGGGATGTAGGGGTGAGATGGCGGCCCTACTTGTGGCGGGAGGCGGCTTATGGGCACCTGCACTGTGGAACTGTGAGGGGGGAGGGGGGACCTTGGGACACGGAGGCACGCAGGTATTGACCAGGGACACCGAATCTTCATATTCCCGAGGGACGATTGTAATCTGTACTGCACTGATTCATACCAGACCGAATGGCCATTCCTACCTGTTAATGTTCTGTGTTTGTTATTTTTCAAAAAACGAAAAAACTCCATCAAAACCTCAATTCCTGCATTGAATATTTGCTCAACATGCACTTTTACTATTCCAGTATGTCTTGTCATGACCTTAATATATCTATAACTTCGATACTTGTTTTACTGGAAACACTCTATGCACTGATCCTTGATAGCGGCCGGCCCGCAGGGTTGTAGGCGTTCCGCTGTGTTCTATGCAAAGTGCAATAAAGGTTTTGGAAAAAAAAAAAAAAAAAAAACATTCCCCCCAATTCCCCATTCAACACAAGCTGTGCTATTTTTGGCTTTGGGGCTAAGATCGAGTGCAAAAAAGACCTTTCTCAAGCCCAAAAATATGATTTCTCCTTTTGTGTTTTATGGAATTGTAACAATGCTGACCATATTATTTCTAATCATATGTCCGCTTATGTTAGCAAAGATACTGGATCTTAGAGCACATCGGTAAAATAAATATTTTAACCTGTCCTGTGTCTCTTTTTACTCCTGTTGTGAACTGGTATGAGAGTATAATGAAGGATTGTTCTTGCTTCCCACCATTCCTGAGTATAACCTAAGTCACATGTTCTGGGTTGTCTAATCATTGGCTCCTTTGCTATAGGACGAAGAGCTAATGTGACACTGATGCTAGCTGGTTAGGGTTTCTAGGTACTAAGGTGAGTTTTTTGTTACACCACAATTCACTGACGTCCTGGGTCTCTGTGCACAGTTCTGTGTAGGAGCAGGATCCCAGCATCAACCCATACCCAGCTACAAACTATTGATACGCTCTTCTAAATACCCAGTTAGTACCTATGAAGTGAAGGAATCCCCCTGTCTGTCCTATGCATTTCTCCAATCACCCATACAGCACTGTCTACTTATCGTATTACTCCACCAATACCTAAGCACTTATAAATTCACTATACACACTGTTTGTAATACTGTAATTATTCTAGTTACTAGTCATGAACTTATGGAATGGCCGAGGAACTATCATAAGTACAGCCATAATATTTTTTGCACTATCCAAGCAGACCTCTAACTATCTACATACTATTGATACACTCTTCTAAATACCCAGTTAGTACTCACGCAGTGTAGGATTCGTCCAGTCTGTCCCATGCACTTCTTTAATCACTTATCTACCACTGTCAACTTATCCTGTCACTCCACCAATATGTAAACACCTATAAATTAAGTGTTCACTCTGTTTGCATCGCTGTCATCATTCCAGTTACTAGTGATATTCTTATAAAATGACCTAGGTACCAGCACTAGTAAACATAAAGTATTCTGTGCATAATCCCTACAAATCTCTAAGCAGATACATACTATTGGTCCACTCCATTTAATACTGAAGTAGTACCCATGCAGCCTAGGATACCTCCAGTCAGTCTCATGCAATTCTTCAAACACCCATCCAGCACTATGTTCCTATTGTATCAGTCTGCCAATACCTAAGCACTTATGGGGCAGATTTACAAGCACCCTGCGCCACCAGTACGTAATTTTTTGCAACGCAGTGATGGCGTCAGGCACTCCTTCATATTTACAAGGAGAGGAAAATCCACCCTGCATGGTTTTTCCTCTCCTTGCAAATATGACCCCTTCATACACAGAACTTTGCGTTGAAGGGGCGTTCTATATGTGTTGCTGTGTGTGTCCCCACGCAACACCCGTAGAACAAGACACATCTCCAG